>NC_140309.1:654818-657318 GCF_964211825.1 Aythya ferina | reverse complement strand
AGGAAAGTGGCAAACAATTGATGTAAATGCATGCATTGTGCGTGAACAAAAAAGTTCCATCTGTGAAAGTAACACGCTGGAATCCCAAGACATTTGTCTTGACACTGAGCAAAATATTTGCCACGTTGAGATACATCCTAATGAAACCCTTGATACTGTACTTGTATATATTGGGAAAGGTTGTGTTTGCATGAGAAGTCATTGTGATTCTATAGTCGTAGATAATGCTGTGGTAGATACCAGTAATCACTTTAATGTTTGTGTTTGCAATTTTATCAAAATCTCAACCATATCACACTATCAGGTAGACCTGCGCAACAGGTATAAGGCCCTGGAGGCCGAAAGGCAATCGATGGATGGAAAAGGCTATAATCCCTCTCCACCAGAGATATTGGCAGGGTTGGAAAAGCCAACCCCCCCCGTATAGTGACCACAGGCAGCAGGAAGAAAAGGTGAGTTTTAGTTGTGGGTGATTTATCAATCAGCGGAACAGAGGGTCCAATATGTAGAAGGGACCCTCCTCTAAGGGAAATCTGCTGCCTTCCTAGGGCCTGGGTTAGGACATCACAAGGAGGCTTCCCAGCTTGGTTCAACCGTCAGACTATTACCGATTGCTCGTCCTATATCTGGGAGGAGAAGGAGTGGCAACGCATAGCC
Organism: Aythya ferina; assembly: GCF_964211825.1. NCBI lineage: Eukaryota > Metazoa > Chordata > Aves > Anseriformes > Anatidae > Aythya > Aythya ferina. The sequence continues at coordinate 656,661 of NC_140309.1, read as the reverse complement.
TGTGAGCAATCAAAAGGGACTTCAAGGATTTGTCAATTTGTCAAAACTCAACAAAACGCAACGGAAACCACAAAACACGTCAAAAACACCCCAAAAGCGAACCGAATCAGAAGAAAAAATGTGATCTAACAACACAAAAAACCCTTAAACCTACCTGATGTTCTCCTAAATGTACAATCCACTCCCAACCACCAGAAAACCCAATGGAAACCCAAAAAAAAAAACAAACGGAGACCTCAAAACAAGTCAAAAACACCCCAAAACAAGAACGGAATCACCCCCAAAACTGGAAGAAAATCCCCAAAAAACATAGATCCACCCCAAAACGACACTAAACCTACCTGATGTTCTCCAAAACACGCAATTTAAACTTTTCCAACATGATGAAAAACAAGAACCCAACAAAACCCAACGGAGACCCCAAAACATGTCAAAAACACCCCAAAAAAGAACGGGATCACCCCCAAAACTGGAAGAAAATTCCCCCCCCAAAAATTTACAATTTTCACCATGATGACCAACATGAACCAAACGAAAACCCAAAAGGAGACACCAAAACACGTCAAAAACACCCCAAAAAAGAAAGGGATCACCCATAAACTGGAAGAAAATCCCCAAAAAGCACAGATCCAATCCCAAAACCAGCCTAAACCTACCTGATGTTCTCCAAAACCCACAAATTTACCCTTTTCCACCATGATGACCATGGAAAACCCAACGAAACCCAATGGAGACAAAAAACATGTCAAAAAAAAAAAAAAAACAAAAACAAAAACAAAAAAGAACAGGATCTCCCCAAAAAACAAAAGAAAAACCCAAAAGCCGTTGATCCACCCCAAAAGTCCCCCTAAGCCTACCTGATGTTCTCCAAAACCCACAATTTACACTTTTCCACATTGATGACCATGGAAAACCCAACGAAACCCAACGGAGACCCCAAAACACGTCAAAAACAACCCCAAAATGAATTGGATCACCCCCCCCCAAAAAAAAAAAAAACAGAAGAAAACCCCATATATCATGAATCCACCCCAAAAGTCCCCCTAAACCTACCTGATGTTCTCCAAAACCCACAATTTACACTTTTCCACCATGATGACAACGGAAAACACAACGAAACCCAACGAAGAACCCAAAACACGTCAGAAACACCCCAAGAAAGAATTCGATCACCCCAAAACTGGAACAAAATCCCCCAAAACCACAGATCCACCCCAAAAACACCCTAAATCTACCTGATGTTCTCCAAAACCCACAATTTTCACTTTTCCACCATGATGACCACGGAAAACCCAACGAAACCCAACGGAGACCACAAAACACGTCAAAAACACCCCAAACAAGAACAGGATCACCCCCAAAACCAAAGAAAACCCCAAAAAGCACGGATCCAATCCCAAAACCACTCTAAACGTACCTGATGTTCTCCAAATCCAAATGTCCACTCCCAACCACCATAAAACCCATTAGGAACTCAACGAAACACAACGGAAACCCCAAAACACCTCAAAAACACCCCAAAAAAGAACTGAATCAGAAGAAAAAAACACCAAAAACTATGAATTTCCCCGCAAAACCACCCTAAACTCACCTGATCTTCTTCAAAACCCACAATCCACTCCCATTTCCCTTAAGGACCAACGAGAATCCAACTAAAACCCAACGGAGACCCCAAAACAAGTCAAAAACACCCCAAACAAGAACGGAATCACCCCCAAAACTGGAAGAAAATCCCCAAAAAACATAGATCCACCCCAAAACGACACTAAACCTACCTGATGTTCTCCAAAACACGCAATTTAAACTTTTCCAACATGATGAAAAACAAGAACCCAACAAAACC
>NC_140309.1:540000-654618 GCF_964211825.1 Aythya ferina | reverse complement strand
CCATTACCCTAACACTTACCCTTACCCTAACCCAAACCCTAATCCTAACTCTAAACCTTACCCTGACTTGTACACTTATCCTTATCCTTACACTTACCCTAACACTTACCCTTACACTTATCCTTAGACATATAACTTACCCTTACCCTAAAACTTAACCTAACTCTAACCCTAAACCTTACCTTAACCCTTACTCTGACCCTTACATTAACCCTTACCCTTACCCTAAAACTTACTCTTAACCTTAACCTTACCCTTAACCTTAACCTAATACTTACCCTTCCGTTTCCCTCACCCTAACCCTAAAATTAACCCTAACCATTACCCTAACACCTACCCTTACCCTAACCCTTACTCTAACCCTTACAATGACCCGTACCCTTACACATACACTTACCCTTACTCTTACCCTAAACCTTACCCTTACCATAAGCCATATTCTAACAAATTCTACCCGTACCCTTACCCTTACCGTAATCCTTACCCTTTATGTTACCCTAAACCTTACCCTTACCCTAACACTTACCCTTATCGTAAACCTTACCCTTTCTGCTACATTTACCATTAGCCTAAATCTAAACCTTACACTTACCCTTACCTTAACCCAATACTTACCCTTACGTTTCCCTCACCCTAACCCTAAAATTAACCCGAACCATTATTCTAACACTTACCCTTACCCTAACCCTAACCCTTACTCTAACCCTTACCCTGACCCATACCCTTACACTCACCCTTACCCTTACATTACCCTAACTCTTACCCATACCATAACCCATACCCTAACACATATTTTTACCCTTAACCTTACCGTTACCCTTACCCTTACTCTATCCGTTACCCTTACGCTTACCCTTAACATAAACCTTACCATTAATCTTACCCTTACGCTAACCCTTACCCTTACCCTATCCCTTACACTTATCCTTATCCATACCCTTAACCTTACCCCAACCCTTACCCTTAAGCTGAACCTAACCCTAAACCTTACCCCAAACCTTTCCCTGAACCTTACATTAACCATAACCCTTAACCTAAACCTTACACTTACTCTTAACCTTAACCTTACCCTTAACCTTAAGCTAGTACTTAACCTTACATTTTTCTCACCCTAATCCTAAAATTAACCCTAACCATTACCCTAACACTTAACCGTTACACTTACCCTTATTCTATCCGTTACTCTTACACTTTCCCTTAACATAAACCTTACCCTTTACCTTACCCTTACCATAAGCCATACATCAACACTTACATGTACACTTACGCTTACACTTATCCTAGTAATTACTCGTACAATTACCCTTAACCTAACCATAAACATTAAGGATAAGCTTAAGGGTCACCCTTAAGGTTAACGTTATCCTAACACTTACACTTAAGTTCATGGTAAGGGTTAGAGTAAGGGTAAGTGTTAGGGTAATGGTTAGGCTAATTTTAGGTTTAGGGTGAGGGAAACGTAAGAGTAAGTATTAGGTTACAGCTAAGGTTAAGGTTAAGAGTAAGTGTAAGGTTTAGTGTAAGGATTAGGGTTAATGTAAGGGTCAAGGTAAGGGTTGGGGGTAAAGGTTTAGGTAAAGGGTAAAAATATGTATATTGTAAGGGTGAGGGGTTAGGGTAATGGTTAGATTTTAGTTAGATTTAGGTAAGGGTGAGGGTTCGGGTAAGGTTTAGAATTAGGCAAAGGGTAAGTGTAGCAGAAAGGGTAAGGTTTAGGATAAGGGTAAGTGTTAGGATAAGGGTAAGGTTTAGGGTTAGCTTAATAGTAAGGTTAAGGGTAATTGTACGAGTAATTGCTAGGGTAAGTGCAAGCGTAAGTGTACATGTAAGTGTTGTTGTATGGCTTATGGTAAGGGTAAGGTCAAGGGTAAGGTTTATGTTAAGGGTAAGTGTAAGGGTAAGGGTAAGGGATAGAGTAAGGGTAAGGGTAAGGTTAAGGGTAACGGTAAGGTTAAGGGTACAAATATGTGTTAGGGTATGGGTTATGGTATGGGTAAGAATTAGGGTAAGTATAAGGGTAAGGGTAAGTGTAAGGGTACAGGTCAGGGTAAGGGTTAGAGTAAGGGTTAGGGTTGGGGTAAGGTTAAGTGTTAGGGTAATGGTTAGGGTTAGTTTTAGGGTTAAAGTCAGGAAAATGTATGCGTAAGTATTAGGTGAATGTTAAGGGTAAGGTTAAGGTTAAGAGTAAGGGTAAGGTTTAGGGTAAGGGTTAGGGTTAATGTAAGGGTCAGGGTAAGGGTTGGGGTAAGGTTTAGGGTAAGGGTTAGGTTCAGGATAAGTGTTAGGGTAAGGGTAAGGTTAATGGTAACCGTAAGTGTAAAGGTAAGGGTTAGGGTAAGGGTAAGAATAAGGGTATGGGTAACGGTAAGGGCGAGGGTTAGGCTAAGGGTAAGTGTAAGGTTTAGATTTAGGCTAAGGGTAAGTGTAGCAGAAAGGGTAAGGTTTACGGTAAGGGTAAGTGTTAGGATAAGGGTAAGGTTTAGGGTTAGGTTAAGGGTAATGGTAAGGGTAACGGTAAGGGTAAGGGTAACGGTAAGGGTAAGGGTAACGGTAATGGTAAGGGTAAGGTAAGGGTAACAGTAACGGTAAGGGTAAGGGTTACGGTAAGGGTACGGTTACGGGTAGAAGTATGTGTTAGAGTATGGGTTATGGTAAGGGTAAGGGTTAGAGTAAGGGTTAGGGTAAGGGTAATGGTTAGGGTTAATTTTAGGGTTAGGGTGAGGGAAAAGTAAGGGTAAGTATTAGGTTAAGGTTAAGGGTAAGGTTAAGGTTAAGTTTTAGGGTTAGGGTTAATGTAAGGGTCAGGGTAAGGGTTCAGGTAAGGTTTAGGGTTAGGGTTAGGTTAAGGTTAAGTGTTAGGGTAAGGGTAAGGTAAATGGTAACTGTAAGTGTAAGGGTAAGGTTAGGGTAAGGGGAAGAGTAAGGGGAAGGGGAAGGGGAAGTCTAAGGGTCCGGGTCCGGGTAAAAGTTAGAGTAAGGGTTAGGGTTAGGTAAGGATAAGTGTTCAGGTAATGGTTATGGTTAATTTTAGGGTTATGGTGAGGGAAAGGTAAGGGTATGTATTAGTTTAAGGGTAAGGTTAAAGGTAAGATTAAGTGTAAGGTTTAGGTTTAGGGTTAGGATTAGAGTTAGGGTTAGGGTAAGGGTTAGGGTTAATGTAAGGGTCAGGGTAAGGGTTGGGGTAAGGTTTAGGTCAAGGGTAAAAGTAAGTATAATGGTAAGGGTAAGGGTGAGGGTTAGGGTAAGGTTTAGAATTAGGCAAAGGGTAAGTGTAGCAAAAAGGGTAAGGTTTAGGATAAGGGTAAGTGTTAGGATAAGGGTAAGGTTTAGGGTTAGCTTAATAGTAAGGTTAAGGGTAATTGTACGAGTAATTGCTAGGGTAAGTGCAAGCGTAAGTGTACATGTAAGTGTTGTTGTATGGCTTATGATAAGGGTGTGAGGAATGTTTTAACAATTCGTGTCCATAAAGAACAATTCTGTTTGAATCCTGTCTGCCTCTGGGCCCTGCACTGGCAATTTAATTCTTGAACCTCAGCTGCAGTGTGTCCCAGTCTCCCCCTCATTCTAGTCAATTTATCACTCCTTAAATTTATGAACCTGTTTGCTTTTGTTATTCCGGACTTCTATTTCTAACACTGCTATAGATGTGTCTGTGAATGGCTGGGGAAGAATGTTTTAATTACTCGTGAAGCTGTTTGTGTTTGATGTCTGGGAGTTTCAGAACAACTGATAACAACTAGTGACTGTTATGGGATACTATGCGGATCTTTGGTATCTGGTTAGGGGGGCCGAGAGATTAAGAGGAAGGAAAAAGAAGCTGAAGGACGGCTGGGAGACAAGTCTTGAAGAGAATGTTCTATAAACTTGGTATGGTGCCAAGTAAGTACAAAGGGGGAGAGGAAGACTACGAGCCTTCAGCATGAAAGACCCCTAGAGACCCCCAGAAGAGACCCCAGAGGAGACTGCGCATGCTCCAGTAGGAGGGACTGCACCCCGGAAGCTAATTTTAATAATCTATTTTTTTTAGAAGTAGTAATGAATATGTATTAGTCTAGGAGCATAAAAATCAGCTGCTTGATGTAACTGGTGTGCGTCCTGGTGGAGCGGAGACTCCCGGTGCACCCAGCGCTGTTTGCTTACCTCTATTCCTTTATATTCTTTCATAGAAGACAGCAGAGATGCTTGTGGATACCGTCCAGTTGGATTCTGGATGAATTCGACTGATTCGTAAGATACCGTCCGGTTGGGTAAAGGTGCGGTTGCTAGTGTTTGTGTGTGAGAGTGTAACTGAGACTTCTAAAGTCCGTGTGGAGGTCTTTTTGTTTTCTCACCAGTTCTAATCTCCTGTCGGGGGTGCTGGGCTGGTGAAGAGAGGGATACGTGGGTGGGTGATAGGTCCTAAACCCCCTGCAAGACACTCTCACTAGGGGCAACCAAGGACTGTGGGAATTGCCACTAGTAAAATTCCCGGATGGGTCAGATAAAATCGAAGACCAAGGACCAGAAAGGGAGCAAATTACCAGATATATGACCAAAAAGTCCATTACGAATAATGATTAGAAATTGGAACAATAGGGGCCCCAGAAAATTAAAGAGTAAATTAAAAATGATCCTGTATTATATGATAGAATGACCAAAAGAACTCTTAAGACCCCATGTATTTTGATCCACGGAGGACGGGGTCTGTCAGGCTTTGAACATTAATAGTAGAATACCCATGGATCCAGAAAAGAGCAAGCTGAAACATTGGAATTAGAAATTTGAGAGCAATTGATTAAGAATGAATATGTGCTACATTTGTGCCTGTGCTGCACTTATACCACCAGATAACAGGAGCCTCTCGGACCCCGAGAACCAGATCAAAAACAACCTCATGGTTCGGACTTTAATCAAGGGGTCTGAGATAAGGAGGACTGCTCACAAAGGGACAGCTTAGGAATATGTATATGTATAGGAATGTTCATGTATATGTAACTCTTTACTAGAGCAATTTGCCACGTTAGGCGTGCACGACTTTGGTGGGACTACCCGCCCCGTGCTGCATGGAACTGAGTAAACATACCTACTTTACAATCTTACTGATTGTGGAGTCAGCTTTCTGTGAGTCATTTTGGTGAGCCAGGCAGGAGACACTCTGCTCGGCTGCGGGATCGGCTGCAGCGCGGACGCCCCTAGGTGCACCCTGAGCGTTTTTGCTCGGAGGGGACTCCACTCTCAGCTGCTCACCGCAGGAGCAAAGATCTCCTGAAACTGCAGACAAACGGTATGTTTTCAGCTGCTGGAGGGATACTAACTGGAGTGTTAATAATTGTATGTGTTTCTATGTATGTATTTTGTGTTGACATTTTGTATATTGTAATATTTGCATATTGTATGTATTTTGTGTTGAAAGTATTTGTGTAAATGTAAGGGTTTGAAACAAAGTGTTACAAGTCACTTCACGAAGAACACAGTCAGAGACAATACTTGTTTGGTTGGTTATCATTCTAAATTATATTCCTGTGGTATGAATGAGATGTGCTGGAGGCCTCCGTGTGCGATTGTGCTGTGTGAGTGAGACGCAGCGTTGCTGCAAAGCGAGTGCAGAGTTCCGATCCGTTGTTCCGTACTCTCCACAAGGGGAGTGGGCAGAGACGAACGAAGTGCTTGACAGACTGAAAAGAAGTGCTGTTTTATCCAAGTTTTGAGTGGTGGTGCCCAGTGTATCTTGTGTATCTTGTGTATCCTATTTTTGCTCTTAAATGTTTTGACTGTGACAAGAAAAAGGCAGGAGCATGATATGACATGCTTTCTGCAACATATGAGGCCTGCAGAGGCCGAGACCTGGACTCGCTGAGACCTGAACAGGCCGAGAGACCGGAGCTGTGCCGAGAGACTGGAGTGGCGCTGGGAGACCCGAGACACTACGGAGGGACTACCACTGGACGGAGAGAGCCCTGAGAGACGCTGCAGAGCCACGGACGGCTCTGAGAGACACAGAATAGACCGGACAGAAGCCGGAAAACGCGGGGAATTGAAGTAATTGCGGGACATCCAAGATCGAGTTGCTACGGGAGACCAGAGGCGTCAGTGGACACCGGTAGCCGACCCTCACCGTGTGGCCAGTCGGCACAGAGCAGAGGGGCGGACATCAGGACCCTGCAGCCTGTCTGACGTAACCATGGAGGCAGTGGCAGCAGCGGCTGTGCTGCTTCACTCTAGCATTCTTTTTATAAAAGGTTTATCTTGCAATGCAAAAAAGACTATTAGTCCCCAGATCGGTGTTATAACTGTTACTAATGACGACTAAGCTCTATTGCAGGGCAGGAGTGCAGAGACGCAGATTACACTGCCAAATGACCACCAGCAGGCTCTTTCACAAACCTAAGGTTGCAGCTGGCACTGCCTGCAGCCATATAGCAGACGTTACACTCTCTTTCCTAACTAGTAATCATGTGTCTCATCCATTTGTGGTGAATGGTCAGTGGCAAAAAGAAAAGGAGGATGCCACTGACACTAACAGCATGGGTAATAGGAGTAGTATAAGTGACACAGGTGACGGTGCGAGGCGAGGCGCTCTGCCTGCTGCTCGCCTTCGCCTGACTGTGCACTGCTGCCGACGGTGCTAGAGTAAAATGTGAAGACTGCTCAGATGGCAGTGATGAGAGTGTTTGTGTGAAGAAGATGTGTGAAGAAGATGTGTGCTGAATCTGACTTTGTGTGCAACGGTGGTCAGTGTGTGCCAAACAGATGGCAGTGTGATGGGGATCTGGATTGTGAAGATGGGTCTGATGAAAGTGCTGAGCTGTGTCATATGAGAACAGTGTCATGGAAATGTGATGGTGAAAAAGACTGTGACAGTGGAGAAGATGAAGAGAATTGTGGCGATGTGATAGAGATCCTTACTGTAAGGATGGAAGAGATGAAATTAACTGCCCTTCCTGGACCTGTAGGCCAGACCAGTTCAGATGTGAACTGTGTCCATGGGAGTAGGCAGTGCAGTGGTGTGAGAGACTGTCTGGATGGCACTGATGAAGCAAACTGTAACAATGTTATTCAGTGCTCTGGACCTGGCAAATTCAAGTGCAGAAGTGGAGATATCAATAGATATCAATAGATATCAATAAAGTGTGTAACCAGCAGAGAGACTGCAAGGACTGGGGTGATGAGCCCCTGAAGGAATGCAACATAAATGAATGTGACTGTCCAGCTGTGAAACTGTGGAGGTAGTGATGAATGCCAAAACCCTGTAGTCAAATCTGTATCAACCTGAAAGGCTATCAGATGAATCCTGCTACAGGAACCTGGAAAGGGCCATACGGCAAAGCAAATTAAATAACTGTTATTTAACTTGTCAGAAGATAAAAAATAAAGTGTTTCAACAAGCAGCCACGGGAGGGAAGAATCACTGAACCCTCGATGTGAGGGACTGTACCTTGTTTTACTGACTACTGAAACAGCTGTGAGAACTGCAGAAAGGGACCCACGCATCCAGAATAAAAGGACCAGTAACTACTGAAACTTGGAGGGTTGAGTCCGCTCCTGGGAAACTGAAACTCAAGCTAAGGGAGAACTAATATTCTGGCAACGAGGCTCTGCATGAATTAAGGATGCCAAATAAAAAGGACAAGCCTAAAGGGAGAAAAGGGAGAAGGCAAGACTGGGGCAGGACCCTCCACTGTGGTGTGTATGGTCTACCGAGGGAGGCAACCCCTATCGGTATTGACTGCCGAATGAGAGGGCCTCGACCGGACTTCTCCCACACTAAGATCAGGTTGTCCCGAGAAAATAACATAAAAAACCTCTTTTTTAAACCTATATAAAATTGTGATTCGTTTTACAGGAGCTGGATCACCCTGACAGGCCGAACGGTAACACAAGCCTGAATCGACCCTGAAGGCGTTTGCCTATTATGATCCAGCTACATGGGCAGAAGACAGATCCTGGGGCTATAGGACCTCAGTATATATACTTAATAGAATAATTAGGTTATTAGCTGTAATAGAAATAGTTATAAATGATGAGAACTGATCTAAATGAGTTATAAAGATGAGAACTGCTTTGTATCAAAATTGCCTAGCTTTGGATTGTTTGCTAGCACAAGAAGGAGAAGTCTGTGGAAAATTTAACTTTAGTAATTACTGTTTAAAGATTGATGAAAAGGTGTTTCTTCCTAGTAACTGATAGAATGTTATGTTCTGGTTTAGGATGAGAAGAATGTTAATAATATGCTGATGTTTTAATTGTTTTTAATTGTTACAGAGCAGTGCTTACACCAAGCCAAGGACCAAGCCAAATTCAGCTTCTCACTGTCCTGCCAGCAGGCAGGCTGGGAGGAGGGCCGGACTGCTCGGGGTTAGGTTGGGCATCGGACAGCAGGTGGTGAGCAATTGCATTGTGCATCACTTGTTTCGTACACATTATTACTAGTAGTACTATTATCATCATTATTGTTATTATCTTCTTGTTTTTATCTCAACTCACAGGCTTCACTTTCCCATTTCTCTCTCCCATCCCAGAGAAGGAGGGGGGAGGTGAGCGAGCAAACACAAACCTGGAAGGATATGGAATGGGATTTATTTTCATGGCTGCCTGGTGGACCATGGGTCAAAAGAGTGTTATTTTTATTGTTATGTGGTGTAATTACGTTATTATTTGTACCTTGTATGATACCTTGTCTTACATTATTAATACACCGGGTGATAAATAGTACATTTGTAATAACTTCATTAAAAAAAGAAGGGAATATGTCAATTATGATGCTTAAGAATTGGACCCTCCAAGAACAAACTGATGAAATCCAATTATTAATAACAGAAGAGACACGAATTGGGGATGTTAAAAAGAAGATAAGGGATTGTGAGGAATGTTTTAACAATTCGTGTCCATAAAGAACAATTCTGTTTGAATCCTGTCTGCCTCTGGGCCCTGCACTGGCAATTTAATTCTTGAACCTCAGCTGCAGTGTGTCCCAGTCTCCCCCTCATTCTAGTCAATTTATCACTCCTTAAATTTATGAACCTGTTTGCTTTTGTTATTCCGGACTTCTATTTCTAACACTGCTATAGATGTGTCTGTGAATGGCTGGGGAAGAATGTTTTAATTACTCGTGAAGCTGTTTGTGTTTGATGTCTGGGAGTTTCAGAACAACTGATAACAACTAGTGACTGTTATGGGATACTATGCGGATCTTTGGTATCTGGTTAGGGGGGCCGAGAGATTAAGAGGAAGGAAAAAGAAGCTGAAGGACGGCTGGGAGACAAGTCTTGAAGAGAATGTTCTATAAACTTGGTATGGTGCCAAGTAAGTACAAAGGGGGAGAGGAAGACTACGAGCCTTCAGCATGAAAGACCCCTAGAGACCCCCAGAAGAGACCCCAGAGGAGACTGCGCATGCTCCAGTAGGAGGGACTGCACCCCGGAAGCTAATTTTAATAATCTATTTTTTTTAGAAGTAGTAATGAATATGTATTAGTCTAGGAGCATAAAAATCAGCTGCTTGATGTAACTGGTGTGCGTCCTGGTGGAGCGGAGACTCCCGGTGCACCCAGCGCTGTTTGCTTACCTCTATTCCTTTATATTCTTTCAATAAATCCTATTTTTTTATTTAATCCTAATTTGAATCCTGAGCCATTTATAACAAGGGTTAGGTTAACTTTAAGGTTTATGTTAAGTGTAAGTGTAAGGGTAACGGAGACAGTAAAGGTAAGGGTAAGGGGAATGGTAAAGTTAAGGCTACAAGTACGTGTTAGGATATGGGTTATGGTAAGGGTAAGGGTTAGGGTAAGGGTAAGTGTTAGGGTAATGGTTAGGGTTAATTTTAGGGTTAGGGTGAGGGAAACATAAGGGTAAGTGTTAGGGTAATAGTTAAGGGTAAGGTTAAGGTTAAGAGTAAGTGTAACTTTTAGGGTAAGGGTTAGGGTTAATGTAAGGGTCAGGGTAAGGGCTGGGGTAAGGTTTAAGGTTAGGGTTAGGTTAAGGGTAAGGATTAGGGTAAGGGTAAGGGCATGGATAAGGATAAGTGTAAGTGTTAGGGTAAGGGTAATGTTAAAGGTAACAGTAAGTGTAAGGAGAAGGGTTAGGGTAAGGGTAAGAGTAAGGGTATTGGCAACAGTAAGGGTGAGGGTTACAGTAAGGGTAAGTGTAAGGTTTAGATTTAGGCTAAGGGTAAGTGTAGCAGAAAGGGTAAGGTTTACTGTAAGGTTTAAGGTTTCGGCTTCGGTTAAGGGTAAGGGTAAGGGTAATTGTACGAGTAATTGCTAGGGTAAGTGTAAGCGTAAGTGTACATGTAAGTGTTGTTGTAGGGCTTATGGTAAGGGTAAGGTCAAGGGTAAGGTTTATGTTAAGGGTAAGCGTAAGGGTAACGGATAGAGTAAGGGTAAGGGTAAGGTTAAGGGTACAAATATGTGTTAGGGTATGGGTTATGGTATGGGTAAGAATTAGGGTAAGTATAAGGGTAAGGGTAAGTGTAAGGGTACAGGTCAGGGTAAGGGTTAGAGTAAGGGTTAGGGTTAGGGTTAGGGTAAGTGTAAGGGTTAGGGTAAGGGTTAGTTTTAGGGTTAAAGTCAGGAAAACGTATGCGTAAGTATTAAGTTAATGTTAAGGGTAAGGTTAAGGTTAAAAGTAAGTGTAAGGTTTAGGGTAGAGGTTAGGGTTAATGTAAGGGTCAGGGTAAGGGTTGGGGTAAGGTTTAGGGTAAGGGTTAGGTTAAGGATAAGTGTTAGGGTAAGGGTAAGGTTAATGGTAACCGTAGTATTACGGTAAGGGTAAGAATAAGGGTATGGGTAATGGTAAGGGCGAGGGTTAGGCTAAGGGTAAGTGTAAGGTTTAGATTTAGGCTAAGGGTAAGTGTAGCAGAAAGGGTAAGGTTTACGGTAAGGGTAAGTGTTAGGATAAGGGTAAGATTTAGGGTTAGGGTAAGGGTAAGGGATAGGGTAAGGGTAAGGGTTACGGTAACGGTAAGGGTAAGGGTTACGGTAAGGGTACGGGTACGGGTAGAAGTATGTGTTAGAGTATGGGTTATGGTAAGGGTAAGGGTTAGGGTAAGGGTAAGTGTTGGGGTAATGGTTAGGGTTAATTTTAGGGTTAGGGTGAGGGAAAAGTAAGGGTAAGTATTAGGTTAAGGTTAAGGGTAAGGTTAAGGTTAAGTTTTAGGGTTAGGGTTAATGTAAGGGTCAGGGTAAGGGTTCAGGTAAGGTTTAGGGTTAGGGTTAGGTTAAGGTTAAGTGTTAGGGTAAGCGGAAGTTGTATGGATAAGGATTAGTGTAAGGGATAGGGTAAGGGTAAGTGTTCGGGTAAGGGTAAGGTTAATGGTAACCGTAAGTGTAAGGGTAAGGGTTAGGGTAAGGGGAAGAGTAAGGGTAAGGGTAGGGGAAGTCTAAGGTTATGGGTCAGGGCTAAAAGTTAGAGTAAGTGTTAGGGTTAGGGTTAGGTAAGGATAAGTGTTAGGGTAATGGTTACGGTTAATTTTAGGGTTATGTTGAGGGAACATAGCAACAGTGCGCGCAGTCGCAGAATATACCAGGATGTGCTGAGTAATCCCAGAATTAGCAAGGTATAAAAAGGGACCCTGGCAGGGGTGAGGTGCTTGCCGTTGGCGGAGCTGAGACTCCCCGGCTGCCCAGTGCTGTTTTGCTTGATGTTTGCTTACTCAATAAATTCCTTTCTATGATTAATACAATGCTCTCTGAAAATTAATTAAGGGGGCAACTTATAACACTTTGGACGCTCAAAACCCAAACCCAAAAACTTTGGACGCTCAAAACCCTATCCCGAAAACAGGACGCTCAAAGCCCTAACCCAAAAACATTAGGATGCTCCAAGCCCTAACCCAAAAACATTCGGACGCTCAAAACCCAAACCCAAAACATTAAGATGCTCCAAACCCTATCCGGAAAACATTAGGAAGCTCAAAGACCTATCCCAAATACTTAGGACGCTCAAAACCCTATCCTGGAAACACTGAGATGCTCAGAACCCTATCCTCAAAATTTAGGACGCTCCAAACCCTAACCCAAAAACATTAGGACGCTCAAAGCCCCAACCCAAAACATTAGGACGCTCCAAACCCTATCCTGGAAACATTAAGATGCTCAAAACCCTATCCTGAAAACTGAGGATGCTCATTACCCAGACCCAAAATATTAAGATGCTCAAAACCCTAACCCAACTACTTAGGATGCTTGAAAGCCTATCCCAAAAAATTAGGGCACACAAAAGCCTAACCCCAAAAATTAAGATGCTCAAAATCCAAACCCCCAAAATTAGGATACTCAAAACCCTGGACCTGGAGAAACTAACCTGAAAAAAAAAAACAAAACAAAACAAAAAAAAGATCTTAAAACCCTAACCGTAAATAACTGACCAAAAATAAAACCTTAAGACTCTAACCCTAAAAAACATATCAACACTACAACCCAAAAAACTCTAATACCCTAACACGCTAACCCTGAAACCCTTAAAACCCTAACCCCCAAATCCTTAAAACCCTAACCGTTAAAACTCCAACCCTAAAAACCTTAAAATCCTAAACATAAACCCTGAAACCCCTTACCCTGAAACCCAACCCTAGTGCCCAATCCCTGAAACCTTAAAACCCTGAATCAATCTGTAGCAAATAGCATAGGCTGAGTCGAGGATCTCAGTACAGTAGCATTATTATTCGAGATTACAATGGCGGGTGTCCCACAAGCAGGAGGGTGCCTACTAATTCCATACACAGTTTATACACTTTTTTTTTCTGCCGAGGACCGGGACCCTCCCCTGTTTCCCCTTTAACTGTGCTATTCAAGGTTCATAATCTAGCTGGTGCTTCACAGAAAATACACAGCTGCTGGCCTGTTACAAGTCACATTTCTTTTGAGGTTTTTACTCTTTGAGGTGGTAATGTTTCTTACGCCGTGATTTCCACCTAATTGCTGTAAGGATTCTGGTTGTCTGCGTTTTACAAGGTTGTCTGTTATAATAAATAAAAGTCCCAAATAGGATTACAATCAAAGTTTACAATTCACTGAATGAATAGAGGTAAGCAAACAGTGCTGGGTACGCCGGGAGTCTCTGCTCCACCAAGACGCGCACCAGTTATACACCAGTTACCTCCCTTAAGGGATATAGAGAAGCCCTCTCAGATACATCCGTCCTACTTCTCCTGCATGCGGCCGGAGGTCAGTCTAATTCTGGTGCTGTTGGTGGTGGAAGCTGGGGCAACGGTGGTACTGGTGGCGATACCACAGCCACCGGAGGGGGAGCCGCCGGGAGTGGATTGTTAGGATATGGAGGTGGTAGCTTATCCAACGGCTCACGTTTATCTTCTTTTTCTTTTTCATGTTCTTCTTGTTCTTCAAATTTCTTACCTGCTTTTAGTGTAAATATTGAGGCTGGAAAAGGACCTGAAGTCCTCCTGATCCATAATCCTGCATAATCGCTTTCTTCCTGGCTAAAAGCTTCCTTTGAATTAACATGGATATTTAAGGCCTGGCAAATCCAGTCTTTGAAGGATCCAAAAACAGGCCAAAAGACATGTAGTCTTAAAGGCTCCTTTGGCCATTCTGTCACATAATACTGGACCATTTTTAATTTACTTTTTCCTTTTCTGGGGTCCCTATCATTCCAATTTCTAATCGTTATTCCTAATGGACTTTCTGGTGGTATGACTGGTAATTTGCTCCCTTTCTTCCGGTCTCTGGTCTTCGATTTTGTCTGACCCATCTAGGAATTTTACTCTGGCAATTCCCACAGCCCTTGGTTACCTTAGTAAGAGTGTCTTGCAGGGGGTCGAGGACCTATCACACACCCACAAATCCTATAGGAATCCCTTCGGTCCTTCACCGGCCAAGTCCCTCGCGGGAGATTGGAACCGCGGTTAGAAGACCTCCACAATCGCTTCGGAACTAAGTTCCATCTCAGTCACACTCTTACACACACAGGCAACCGAACCCCACCCAACCAAACGGTATACGCTTTAAATGCTTACGACTCCGTCATCTTCGTTCGGATCTTCACACACACAATTATGGGCAAAATATAGTGCTGCAGCTGGCAAGGGAGCTGAAAAAAAGAATCAGAAACTTTGCTTACCTTTATTCAGGTTTAAGATGCCATTAGTTCCGACCTGACTCAAACAGCAGCCACCAAATGGTGGGGGTGCCTCTCCTAGATCAAACCAGAAATCAGGAACCAAAGCCCTCCCGGACGAGCGCCCGCTTGTAATAAATGACTGGGTCCCAAATAGGATTGCAATTGAAATTTACAATTTATTAAATGAATAGAGGTAAGCAAGCAGCGCTGGGTGCGCCAGGAGTCTCTGCTCCACCAAGACGCACACAAGTTACATCAGGCGGCTGGTTTTTATGCTGCTAGGCTAATACATATTCATTACTACTTCTACAAAAGGCAGGGTTATTCTAATTAGTTCCCAGAATCCAAACCCTCCCACTGGTGCAGGCGTTATCAGTCTCCGGTGGTCCCTCTGGGGGCCGCTCGTACTGAAGGCTCGTAGTCTTCCTCCCAGGCTTTTCTCTTGTCCATCTCCTTTGTCCATCTTGGCTGGATGGCAGACACTTGCATAGTGTCCCATGCAACAGTTGTAATAGTTAGCAGTTATTCTGAAACCCCTTTGTTCTCTTATCCCCTATTGACCCGAATTGCTGGACCATTCCTTTGCAAGATTCAAGAACTATATATATTAACCACTCTGGTTTTCTCAGACTTTTCATCATATCATGCGGCCCTAGCATTGTTCCATATTGACACGAATCAGACGAACTCATTTCACACTGTTAAGCTGTCTTATCACTGCAAGCATATCTCAATACCACCTTCCTTCCCTCTACAGGATGTAACTGCGCAAAAACAACATTTTTATTCCCACAACCTTGATCCCCTTACCCTGAAATCCTTATTCCCCTTAAACCTAACAACTCTAACCACAACCCTAACCCTTATTATCAACCCCCTAACGCTAATGACACTGACCTTAATCCAAACCCCAAACTGCCCCTAACCCCAGACAACCAACAACGAAACACACACACACAAAGATGGAAACTACAAAAAAGGCAAAACCCACGATACAGGCCCCAAATCACAAATACGCAACCAAAATGCTACAGAAAAGCCCCAGATGCAGGCCCCAAATGCTACTGCTAGGCCTCAAAAGCTCAAGATGCATCCCAAAGCAAAAATGCAGGCCCCAAACGTTACAGAAAAGCCCCCAAACCCAGGCTGCACAAGTCTACAAGCAGGCCCCAAACTGCCAACAGAAGCAGGCACCAACCACACCCAGATGCAGACCCCAACTGCCCACAAGCAGCTCCTACCCCACCACCCCCTCCCAAGAACTGGACTCCACCCAGACACTGGCCCAAGACCCGGACCCGACCCCCGCCAACCCCCCTACCCTCCCCCCGACACAGGTGTACAAGCAGCTCACAACCCGCCCCTTCAGAGACCGGTCCCACTCCCCCCACCCCCCCCCAAGACACGGGATGCGGAGGTGTACAACCAACTCCCAACTCCCTCCCCCTCAAAGGGAGGCCCCAAAGACCCCCAAATGGAGGCTCCTAGAGTGAACAAACAGCTCCCAACTTCCCCAGGCACAGGCCCCCCCCCCCCCCCCCCAAACACAGGCCACAAAGGTGTATAAACAGCCCAGACCCCCCTCCAAGACCATGGCCCCTATAGTGTACAAGCAGCTCCCAAACACCCACAGATGCAGGCCCCAACCCTTCTCAAAAGGGAGGCACCTAGAATGCATGAGCAACTCCCAACCAGCCTAAACATAGGTCCAAAAGTGCACAAGAAGCTCCCAACCCCCCTCAAATACAGACCCCAAAAGTGTACAAGTAGCTCCCCCCCTGAGACAGGACCCAAAGGTGTACAACCAGTTCCCAACACCCCTGAGACACAGGCCCCAACCGCCCCCCCAGACACAGCGACCCAAATTCTACAAGCAGCTCCCAACCCCTGCCAGGCACGCCCCCTACCCTATACAAGCAGCTCCCAACCCTCCCCCCCCCCCCCCGAGGGAGGCCCCCAAGGCCCCCACAAACACAGGCCCCTACAGTGTACAGGCAGCTCCCAGCCACCCCCAGATGCTGGCCCCAAAGTTGTACAAACAGCTCCCAGCCACCCTGCAGAAACAGATTCCTACATTGTACAAGCAGTTCCCAGCCCGCTAGACACAGGCCCTGACCCCCCACACATGCAGGCCCCAAAGGTGAACAAGCAGCTCCCACCCCTCCCCCAGACGCAGGTCCCAAGCCCCCCCCCCAAACACAGGCCCCTGCAACCAGCACCCAACCCCCTACCCCCGATGCCAGGCCCAAAGGTGTAGAAGCAGCTCCAAACCTCCTCCCTCAACCCAGGCTCCAACAGTGTACAAGCACCTCCCAACCAACCCTCCCCTTCCCCCCCCCCCCCCGCCCCCCGACACAGGCTCCAAAGGAATACAAAGAGCTCCCACCCCTCCCCCAGATGCTGGTCTCAACCCCACCCCGCCCCCAGAAGCAGGCCCCAAAGGTGTAGAGTCAGCTCCCAACCCCCTCAATGCCGGCCCCAAGGGTCTACAAGCAGCTCCCCCCTTGCCCCCAGATACCGGCCCCCAGACACAGACCCCAAAAGCCTAATCACAGGCCCTGAACTCTAGAGGCAGGCTCCAAAACCCAGGACAAAGCCCCAGTGGTTCGAGACAGGGCCCAAATCCCAGACACAGGCCCCAAGCGCTAAACATATGCCAAAAAAAGTATTAGTGCTGGTGCCAAATGTTACAGACAGGCCCCAAAGCCCGAGATGCTAAAGGCTGAGACGTAACTTGGCTTTCTGAATTACTGGAAAGCAGCTTTCATTCTCAGATAATTGTGTGCAGGCTAGATAGGATGGGGCTTCAGGCACCTCTTCACCTGAGGAAACACACTGCCATCAGGCACCGCTGTGCCAGACAAGCTTGTTCTGCTAGAACACCCTACTCAGATGCACTGTGGCATTCAAGTGAACTGCTTTCATGCAAATATAACGACTGATGTTACAACCCACCTTGCCTGTGGCACCTGATGAACAGAAGAGTAAGCCACCGCAGCGCTTCAAAACCATCCCTGCACGTGCCGCTCCTTGTCGCTCTCTGGCCTTATCTCATATCCTTATCCACTTCTGTGGAGAGCCTGCCACGGCACCTGCAAAGCAAGACGGACACCTTTCATAGTCACCTTGTGCTACTTGGTCGTTCTGCTCCAACCCAGCTCATGACCAGCCCCTCTTCTTACACAGCTCTTCAGAGTGCAGTTTGCTCCTTTGAGCCTGTACGAAACACCTGTGAAAGAAAAAGAAACGCATAGGCCGATGCAGCATCCAAAGACACAGCACAACTAGGTGAGTTACTCTCATCTGCTCCCTTACCTCTGCCGCTTACCAGCCCCCGAGGCAGATGCTTCAATCTACCCTCTTCAAACAGCTACAACACCTCTAAAAGACAAAGAGGGGATGCCTAGAGGAACAGTGAGACCTACAACACAACAACTGCTACATCTGTTCCTCACTCACCTTGCCAGAGGCAGCTCTGCGTGTGACATCCCAGGTTGTACACTGCGTTACCTAACCCTTACCGTAACCCTTACCCTAAACCTTCTCACCCTTACCATTACCCAAATCCTTACCTTTACTTTTTCCTTACCCTTACTCTTTCCTTTAACCATAACCTTACCCTTACCCTATACCTTACTCCAACCCTTCCCCTTACCTTCCCCTTCCCCTTACACTTAACCTAACCCTTACCCTTCTGCTTCCCCTAAAACATATCCTAACACATTCCCTTACCCTTAAACTTACCCTAACCCTTTCTATTACCCTTACACTTACTCTTGCCCTAATCCTTGCTTGCACCCTTACACTTATCCTAACCCTTACCCTTACCCATACTCAAACCCTTACTCTAACCCTTACCCTGACCCGTACCCTTACCCTTACCCTTAACCTAAGCCTAAACCTTAAACCTTACTTTAAAGCTTACCCTTTCTGCTACACTTACCCTTAGCCGAAATCTAAACCTTACACTTACCCTTAGCCTAACCCTCACCCTTACCATTACCCATACCCTTATTCTTACCCTTACCGTAACCCTTACCTTTACACTTACGGTTACCATTAACCTTACCCTTACCCTAACATTTATCCTTAACCTAACCCTTACCCTAAACCTTACCCCAACCCTTACCCTGACCCTTACATTAACCCTAACCCTTACCCTAAACCTTACCCTTACTCTTAACCTTAACCTTACCCTTAACATTCACCTAATACTTACGCATACGTTTTCCTGACTTTAACCCTAAAACTAACCCTAACCATTACCCTAACATTTAACCTTACCCTAACCCTAACCCTTACTCTAAACCTTACCCTGACCTGTACCCTTACACTTACCCTTACCCTTATACTTACCCTAATTCTTACCCATACCATAACCCATAACCTAACACATATTTGTACCCTTAACCTTACCGTTACCCTTAACCTTACCCTTACCCTTACTCTATCCGTTACCCTTACGCTTACCCTGAACATAAACCTTACCCTTGACCTTACCCTTACCATAAGCCATACAACAACACTTACATGTACACTTACGCTTGCACTTACCCTAGCAATTACTCGTACAATTACCCTTAACCTTACTATTAAGCTAACCCTAAACCTTACCCTTATCCTAACACTTACCCTTATCCTAAACCTTACCCTTTCTGCTACACTTACCCTTTGCCTAATTCTAAACCTTACCCGAACCCTCACCCTTACCTAAATCTAACTAAAATCTAACCATTACCCTAACCCCTCACCCTTACAATATACATATTTTTACCCTTTACCTAAACCTTTACCCCAACCCTTACCTTGACCCTTACATTAACCCTAATCCTTACACTAAACCTTACACTTACTCTTAACCTTAACCTTAGCTGTAACCTAATACTTACTCTTACGTTTCCCTCACCCTAACCCTAAAATTAACCCTAACCATTACCCTAACACTTACCCTTACCCTAACCCTTACTCAAACCCTTACAATGACCCGTACTTTTACACATACCCTTACACTTACCCTTACTCTTAAACTTACACTAACCCTTACCCTTAACTAAATCTAACCCTTACACTAAACATCATCCTTACCCTTACCATTATCCCTTCTCTTACCGTTATCCTAAACATTTCCCAAACCCTTACCCTTACATTAAACCTAACCCTTACCATAACTCTTAACCTTATCCTTAAACTTAACCTAATACTTACCCTTCCGTTTCCCTCACCCTAAACCTAAAATTAGCCTAACCATTACCCTAACACTTACCCTTACTCTAACCCTTACCATGAACTTAAGTGTAAGTGTTAGGATAACGTTAACCTTAAGGGTGACCCTTAAGCTGATCCTTAATGTTTATGGTTAGGTTAAGGGTAATTGTACGAGTAATTCCTAGGATAAGTGTAAGCGTAAGTGTACATGTAAGTGTTGATGTATGGCTTATGGTAAGGGTAAGGTAAAGGGTAAGGTTTATGTTAAGGGAAAGTGTAAGAGTAACGGATAGAATAAGGGTAAGTGTAACGGTTAAGTGTTAGGGTAATGGTTAGGGTTAATTTTAGGATTAGGGTGAGAAAAATGTAAGGTTAAGTACTAGCTTAAGGTTAAGGGTAAGGTTAAGGTTAAGAGTAAGTGTAAGGTTTAGGTTAAGGGTTATGGTTAATGTAAGGTTCAGGGAAAGGTTTGGGGTAAGGTTTAGGGTTAGGTTCAGCTTAAGGGTAAGGGTTGGGGTAAGGTTAAGGGTATGGATAAGGATAAGTGTAAGGGATAGGGTAAGGGTAAGGGTTAGCGTAAGGGTAAGATTAATGGTAAGGTTTATGTTAAGGGTAAGCGTAAGGGTAACGGATAGAGTAAGGGTAAGGGTAACGGTAAGGTTAAGGGTAAAAATATGTGTTAGGGTATGGGTTATGGTATGGGTAAGAGTTAGGGTAATGTAAGGGTAAGGGTGAGTGTAAGGGTATGGGTCAGGGTAAGGGTTAGAGTAAGGGTTAGGGTTAGGGTAAGGGTAAGTGTTAGAATAATGGTTCGGGTTAATTTTAGGGTTAGGGTGAGGGAAACGTAAGGGTAAGTATTGGGTTAAGGTAAGGGTAAGTGTAAGGTTTAGATTTAGGCTAATGGTAAATGTAGCAGAAAGGGTAAGGTTTACGATAAGGGTAAGTGTTAGGGTAAGGGTAAGGTTTAGGGTAACATAAAGGGTAAGGATTACGGTAAGGGTAAGGGTACGGGTAGAATTTGTTAGAATATGGCTTATGGTAAGGGTAAGGTTTAGGGTAAGAGTAAGGGTAAGTGTATGTGTAAGGGTACGGGTCATTGTAAGGGTTAGAGTAAGGGTTAGGGTAAGGGTAGGTGTTAGGGTAATAGTTAGGGTTAATTTTAGGGTTAGGTTGAGGGAAACAGAAGGGTAAGTATTAGGTTAAGGTTAAGGTTAAGGGTAAGGTTAAGGTTAAGAGTAAGTTTTAGGGTAAGGGTAAGGGTTAATGTAAGGGTCAGAGTAAGGGTTAAGGTAAGGTTTAGGGTTAGAGTTAGGTTAAGGTTAAGTTTTAGGGTAAGGGTAAGTTATATGTATAAGGATAAGTGTAAGGGTAAGTGTTAGGGTAAGTGTAAGGATAAGGATAAGTGTACAAGTCAGGGTAAGGTTTAGAGTTAGGATTAGGGTTTGGGTTAGGGTAAGGGTAAGTGTTAGGGTAATGGTTAGGGTTAATTTTAGGTGTAGGGTGACGGATAAGAAAGGGTAAGTAGTAGGTTAAGGTTAAGCGTAAGGTTAGGGTTAAGAGTAAGTGTAAGTTTTAGGGTACGGTTTAGGGTTAATGTAAGGGTCAGGGTAAGTGTTTGAGTAAGATTTAGGGTTAGGGTAAGAGTAAGTATATGGGTAATGGTAAGGGTAAGTGTTAGGGTTAGGGTAAGTGTAAGGTTTAGATTTAGGCTAAGGGTAAGTGTAGCAGAAAGGGTAAGGGTTACGGTAAGTGTAAGTGTAAGGATAAGGTTAAGGTTTAGGCTTACGTTAAGGGTAAGGGTAATGCTTTGGTAAGGGTAAGAGTAAGGGTAAAGGTAAGGGTTACGGTAAGGGTAAGGGTACTGGTAGAAGTATGTGTTAGAGTACGGCTTATGGTAAGGGTACAAGAAGCTCCCCCCCCAGAGACAGGACCCAAAGGTGTACAACCAGTTCCCAACACCCCTGAGACACAGGCCCCAACCGCCCCCCCAGACACAGCGACCCAAATTCTACAAGCAGCTCCCAACCCCTGCCAGGCACGCCCCCTACCCTATACAAGCAGCTCCCAACCCTCCCCCCCCCCCCCCGAGGGAGGCCCCCAAGGCCCCCACAAACACAGGCCCCTACAGTGTACAGGCAGCTCCCAGCCACCCCCAGATGCTGGCCCCAAAGTTGTACAAACAGCTCCCAGCCACCCTGCAGAAACAGATTCCTACATTGTACAAGCAGTTCCCAGCCCGCTAGACACAGGCCCTGACCCCCCACACATGCAGGCCCCAAAGGTGTACAAGCAGCTCCCACCCCTCCCCCAGACGCAGGTCCCAAGCCCCCCCCCCCAAACACAGGCCCCTGCAACCAGCACCCAACCCCCTACCCCCGATGCCAGGCCCAAAGGTGTAGAAGCAGCTCCAAACCTCCTCCCTCAACCCAGGCTCCAACAGTGTACAAGCACCTCCCAACCAACCCTCCCCTTCCCCCCCCCCCCCCCCCCGCCCCCCGACACAGGCTCCAAAGGAATACAAAGAGCTCCCACCCCTCCCCCAGATGCAGGTCTCAACCCCCCCCCCGCCCCCAGAAGCAGGCCCCAAAGGTGTAGAGTCAGCTCCCAACCCCCTCAATGCCGGCCCCAAGGGTCTACAAGCAGCTCCCCCCTTGCCCCCAGATACCGGCCCCCAGACACAGACCCCAAAAGCCTAATCACAGGCCCTGAACTCTAGAAACAGGCTCCAAAACCCAGGACAAAGCCCCAGTGGTTCGAGACAGGGCCCAAATCCCAGACACAGGCCCCAAACGCTAAACATATGCCAAAAAAAGTATTAGTGCTGGTGCCAAATGTTACAGACAGGCCCAAAAGCCCGAGATGCTAAAGGCTGAGACGTAACTTGACTTTCTGAATTACTGGAAAGCAGCTTTCATTCTCAGATAATTGTGTGCAGGCTGATTAAGGAGCTATTGGGGAGGCAAGGACAATCCCCAGACAAGGACTGTGTATCTCGAAACAAGACACTGGAACTCATGATAAGGAAGCGGCAGGCAGACAGAGAAACGAATGTAAGGACTATAACTCTCGAAACTGGACATTGGAATTCATTATAAAGATACAACAAACGGGAGAATTAGCAACAACCAGCTCTTGCAATTAAGAAACATGCCAATTCAGCAGATTCCTGACCAAAGGTGAAAAGTACACTGTGAGGAAGACTCGGGGTCTTCCTCCCAAAAAGCCCTGCCCACGTCCCAAAGACCCCTGCCCACAATTCTTGGAAGGCTCTGCGCAGGAGCAAGGTGCCAAAAGGCTAATTAGCATGAGAAGCGAGGGAAGGCGGGGATAGGTAATGCATATGTATAGGTGCTTGTAGAATATTGATAGATTGATTGTATAAATTCAAGACTGCTTTCTGCTTTGGGTATGCACGATAGGTGGAGAGATCCCCCGTGCATCCAGCGCTGCAATAAAGAATATACCACTTAAAGGAATTTCGGCTTCGATCTTTGAATGAATTTGGCGACCCAGATGGGACAACCTCTCTGCCGGACCGCAGGACCCGCTGGGAACACGACTCCCTAGGGTACCCCCGGGATTTCCCAGAGGGACTCCTCGACTCACCGGATCACTGCGGAGGCAGACAAGGACCCCATCATTGTAAGTGAGTATATTCTCTATTCTGGTTTGGTTTTCTGGTAGACCGGTCATCTGGAACTGTCTGTAAGTCAGAAGGTGATCTTCTGCGAGGCAGTGTTTGGTATATACTTTGTGGTTAGCACCATAAGTACATGTTTGGGGACCTTAAGGAAGGAGCTCGCTTTAAGGTCCGTCTGGAATTGTGCTGTCTATTTCGGTTTTCTGACTCATGGAGTATGGTATTTAACTCTGGTTATTGTTACTGCGATTTTGGCTATTTTCCTGGTGGTAATAGTAGGTTCGTGGCATTGTTATAAGAAAGATATCGTTACGGTGTTACACAGTTCGGTTTTCTGACTTATCGCATGTGGAATTTGACTCTGACTATTGTTACTGTGATTTTGGCAATATTGCTGGTAATAGTAGTTTTGTGGCATCGCTACTGAAAGATATTGCGTGCCCGTATTTTTGTGAGTGATACGTTTTGTGATACGCTTTTGTAAGTAACATGTGTATTCTGAAAGTGTAAACTGGAAACTGGGGGGGCAAACAAGCAGTGAAATTTTAAAGAAAAGTGTGTTAGGATGTGTTTTAAGTCACTGGAAGGATATTGGAGGATCTGCCGGTGGAAGTGTGAACAGGAAAACATTGATAAAATATCGTAATCAGTGGTGGCCGCTTTATAAGCTGGAATGTGGAGAAAAGTGGCCCCTAAATGGAACTTTAAACTATAATATTTTGCTACAGTTAATGTTGTTTTTTGAGAAGCAGAACAGGATGAAATGTTGTATACTGATGTTTCAGCATCTTGGTGGGAAAAGGTAGGGAATTAAGTTGGCCCCTGACTGAACCTTTGATGTTGGCATTAGAGAAGTACAGGCTGGAGAAAGATAAAGGAAGTGTTAAAAGGGTTGTTGAAAGTGTTAAAGGTGTTTGAAGTTGAATGAGCAGGGAAAGAGGATGTAGGAATGTTAATAGTTCTGCCTCTGCCCGAGGCAGAGATCTTAAAATCATGGGTGTTAGCCCTTTAGGGCAAAGGGACCATGATCGGTCTGAGAGAGTTGTCACAGAAACAGAAAAGAGGTACACTCTTAAAACAACCTGAGTTCATGTGCGAGCTCAGATTGCTGATGGGACCGTTCAGGGAACTGTGGACAATTGCATTCCCCTGACCGACCCCCACTAAGACCCGAATCATCCTGAAAATCATGAACGGTTAAGTAAATACTAAAACCTGGATGAATTGGGAATTGAGAATATGCTTCCAACCAGGTCTAAAAGAAAGCCCTATGGAATTTTTGGACCAACTCTGAAATGTAATGAAAATAAATAAATAAATAAATAAATAAATAAATAAATAAATAAATAAAACAAAACGGTTTGGACCTGGCTTTGGAGGACAAATTGACTAGCCTTTTCCTAGGGTAATCAACCCCTGATTTCAACAGGAATAACGGGGACCTGGGGAATCTACCCTAGCGGATCCTCCACTGGTTATAATGAAGCTAGGGGAGGAATGGAAGTGAAATTTCTTATTGCTATGGGGCAACGTATTCAGTTCTAAATCAAGCATTAATGCCTTCACAGAATTATTATGTTAGGGTAAAAGGTGTGTCGTGGTTTAACCCGGCCGGCAGCTAAACACCACGCAGCTGTTCGCTCCCCCTCCCCCTCCCTCTCTGGGACGGGGGAGAGAAATGGAAAGTGAAGCCCGTGAGTTGAGATAAAGACAGTTTAATACGACAAAATAGTAATAATAATAATAATAATAATAATAATAATAATAATAATAATAATAATACAATGATGATAATAGTACCACTACTAATAATGTGTACAAACAAGTGATGCACAATGCAATTGCTCACCACCTGCTGACCGATGCCCAGCCTAACCCCGAGCAGTCCGGCCCCCTCCCCCTGGCTAGCCACCCCTATGTATTGTTTAGCCTGACGTCAGATGCTATGGAATACCCCTTTGGCTAGTTTGGGTCACCTGTCCTGGGTCTGTCCCCTCCCAGCTCTTACTGCACCCCCAGCCTGCCTGTTGGCAGGACAGAGCAAGAAGCTGAGATGTCCTTGGCTTGCTATAAGCATTGCTCTGCAACAATTGAAACATCGGGGTGTTATCAGCACTCTTCTCATCCTAAGCCAAAACATAGCATCCTCCCAGCTACTAGGAAGAAAATTAACTCTGTTCTAACTGAAACCAGGACAAGGTGTAACCGAAAAGGCTTATTTTTGTGAACCTTTGAAGTACAAGTTAGGGAAACAATGGGGCATACACAGATTTTTATCTATGCCTAGCTCCTCATGGGCACTCTTAGGTAGAGATTTATTAGAGCAAGTAGGAGCAGAAATTGTCTTTGAAAAAGGGAAAATGGAATTAAGAACAGGAGAAGAACAAGTAATAAATGTGTTAAGCTTGGCACTAATACAAACTGACCCTAAAAGTGAAATACCTTTAGAGATCACAGATCAAGTATGTCCAGGAGTTTAGGCTACCGAAGTCCCTGGAAGAGCTAAAAATGTGACCTTAATAATTATTAAATTAAAGCCAGGAGAGAAACCCGTTAAGGTTAAGTAATATCCTTTGAGGATAGAAGATAGGAAAGGAATTAAAGAGATAATTGATCAATTTTTACAGTATGGATTATTGATTGAATGCGAATCAGAATCCAATGCACCCATATTGCCAATTAAAAAGGCAGATGAAAAAGCTATAGGCTAGTTCAGGATTTGAGGGCCATAAATAAAATCACTGAGGATATACATCCAGTAGTGGCAAACCCTTATACTTTGCTGACTAAATTAAAGAATAGTCAAGTCTGGTTTACCGTACTGGATTTAAAAGATGCCTTCTTCTGCCTAGGCTTAGCCACAGAAAGCCAAAACCTATTCGCCTTTGAATGGGAAAATCCCGATTCAGGCAGAAAGACGCAGCTTACGTGGACATTACTACCTCAAGGATTCAAGAATAGCCCCACTATTTTTGGAAACCAATTAGCAAGGGAACTTGAAACATGGATACCTCCGGACACTGAAGGTGCTTTGTTACAATATGTAGATGATCTCTTAATAGCTACCGAGACTAAAGGGAGTTGTATTCAATGGACTATAAGTCGTCTTAATTTTCTGGGTTTAAATGGATATCAAGTCTCTTGACAGAAAGTCCAGCTGGCTCAACAAAGTGTGACCTATCTGGGATTTGACATTTCGGAAGGACAACGAGAACTAGGAACTGAACATAAGGAAGTCATTTGCCGGACTCCAGAACCTCAAATAGTAAAGGAGCTACAAAGCTTTTTAGGAATGACAGGTTGGTGTCGCCTTTGGATTTATAATTATGGACTATTGGTAAAGCCTCTATGTGAATTGAAAAAGATTAACCAGTCAAAGTTAGTCTGGACTGGAGAAGCACAAAAAGTCTTTAAACAACTTAAACAAGAATTGATGATTTTGAAATATCAAGCAATATTGGTAGAACAGGACGACGTGGAAATTGTGATAATTCATATTGTGAATCTAGCCTCTTTTCTTAGTGATGCTCCGGCACAAGCTGTGATTCACGATTGTTTAGAAACTCTAGAGACTGTGTATTCCAGCCGACCAGACCTTAAGGAGGAGCCCATGGAAGATGCGGAAGAAACTTGGTTCACGGATGGGAGCAGTTTTGTTACGCAAAGACAACGTAAAGCTGGATATGCTATAACAACTACTCAGCAGGTAATCGAGTCTAAGCCTTTACCCCCTGGAACATCAGCTCAAAAGGCGGAGATAGTTGCTCTCACGAGAGCATTGGAACTGGCAGCGGGAAAAAGGGTAAATATTTGGACAGATTCTAAATATACATTCGGCGTGGTACATGCTCATGGAGCAATTTGGAAAGAACATGGATTGCTGACCGCTCAGTGAAAACACAAAGTATGCTGAAGAAATTTTAAAATTGTTAGAGGCTGTAAAACAACCAGAAAAGGTAGCTATCATGCATTGTCAGGGACACCAAAAGGGGAACAGCGATTTTGAAATTGGAAAATCGATTGGCAGAGGCTAAGCAGGCAGCTGAAATAACTGAGGTGAAGGCATTGTCTTTGATACCAGACGGTAAAATCCAAACTATATCAAATTATACAAAAGAAGACTTAAAATTAATTGAAGATTTGAAAGGTAAAATGAAACCAGATGGATGAGTATATTTAAAAGATAACCCCATAGTAATACCCTCTAGTTTGACATGGCCCATAGTTCTTACAGAACACAATAAAACGCATTGGGGAGCTGGCACACTGCATAAGAGCCCGAGTCAGACATTAGTGGGACGATATGATAAAACAAGTAACTCAACAATGTAGCATTTGCTTACACAATAACCCCAATACCAAGGATAGAATAAAATTTGGAATAATCGGTAAAGGAAATTATTCGGGGCAACAGTGGCAAATTGATTTTTCAGAACTCCCTAGAAAAGGGGGGTATCATTATTTACTGGTTCTGACTGACACGTTTTCAGGAAGGCCTGAAGCCTTTCCCTGTCGAACAAACAAAGCAAGAGAAGTGGTTAAAGTCTTGTTAAATGAAATAATACCATGCTTTGGGATTCTAGTAGCAATGTCTTCTGATAGAGTTTCACATCTTTGTGCACAAGTGGTAGAACAGATAAGTAAGATTCTAAAGATAGATTGGCAACTGCATACTCCTTATAGACCACAGGCAAGTGGACAGGTAGAAAAAATGAACCATTTAATTAAACAATAAATAGCTAAAATTGGATAAGAAGCTAATTTGTCATGGCCTCAATCCCTCCCTTTAGCATTACTTGGAATTAGAGTCAAACCTAGAATAAAAGGGAATTTGAGTCCCTTCAAAATCTTATATGGAAGGCCGTAGCAATTTCTATTTAGTGGAGAGGACCTAATGCAGTTAGGATCAGAATATTTATATGCTTATATAACTGAACTTCAGATACAATTAAATAAAGTACATACATTTGTTTTAGGGACCAGGGCTAGAGGGTTGGATCAACCAATCCACCCCTTTAAGCTCGGGGATTATATATATATAAAGACTTTTTCAGGACAACCCGTGCAGGAAAAATGGAAGGAAAGTGGATGGGAGCATACCAAGTATTACTGACAACACACACCGCCATTAAGATTAAGAAGCAAGCAGCTTGGATCCACAATTCAAGGGTGAAGAAGGTCCCGGCGAGGATATGGACCACCACTCCAATTGGACCAACAAAATTACGGTTTTCCAGATCCTAATGATTGCAGGGGTGCGGTTCTCGGATTTGGGGTGGGCAACTTGGGATGAGAACTTACACCTGACCTTAATACAAACAATTTCTCAAGTAACTAATAAGACGAACTGTTGGGTATGCACCCATCTGCCACAGCATGGGAATAAGGGTGTATCGTTAATCGGGATTCCCTTGCCTGCAAACTTATCTTGGACTAATTTGTGGGAAAACACATCTTGGGGTCGAAAATATTAAGAAGTTTTGGAACTAGAAGTGAGTAGCTTCATGCCGTTAGAATCCTATTATGTATGTGTACAAAGGTGTAACCCGCCAAAGGGTATAGGAAAACAGCATTGTATAAATACGGATACTACTTATGTGGGAAATCAGACATCTTGTAATTGAACAATTGATATTAGTACGACTAGCGGCTGGGCAAATTCAACCAGCTGGACGGTTCCAGAAGGAAAAGGGTGGTATTGGCTATGCAATGATACAGCCCGTAAGGTCTTGCCTGAGAATTGGAAGGGAACTTGCACTCTTGGAGCGGTAGTCCCCAATATGACAGTACATGATGTAGTGCCTCAAGGTTACTTGAGAAATCATATCCGGAGAATCAGATGAAAAATTAACAATCCATTGGTAGAGAGACACACCCCTTTTCATAGTTTTGTGTGATGGTTTGTCACATGGTTAGGAGTGAGTGAATTGGAAAAGGCAATAGTTAATATTTCTGCAATTATAGAGAAGTTAGAAAACAAAATTCTGGATGCTATGAAGGCTCAACAAGAAGAGATATCTAGTTTATCACAGGTAGTATTACAAAAGCAGATGACCCTAGACTTGTTACTGGCCACTCAAGGGGGAGTCTGTACAGTAATAAACACAAGCTGTTGTATGTATGTAGATCAGAGTGGAAGGATCTCTACCGACCTGGAAGAAATATGGAAGCAGACCAGGATCCTACATGAGATCAGTAAAGATGATCTTTCATGGAGTTTTAGTGAAATATGGAATAAGTTAACCTCCTGGTTGCCCAATTTCCAATGGTTGAAACAAGTATTCATTGCTCTAATCGTATTAGTAGTGTTAGGAATATTTGTGTGCATGTTGTTTAGATGCCTGCTTTGTTGTGTTACTGTAAATAATGAAAGTATCTGATGCAAAAGAATTTGCATGGGAAAAGAAAAGGGGGGATTGATTAAGGAGGTATTGGGGAGGCATTGGGGAGGCAAGGACAATCCCCAGACATGGACTGTATATCTCAAAACAAGACACTGAAACTCATGATAAGGAAGCGGCAGACGGACAGAGAAACAAACGTAAGGACTATAAATCTCAAAACTGGACATTGGAATTCATTATAAAGATACAACAAATGGAAGAATTGGCAACAACCAGCTCTCGCAATTAAGAAACATGCCAATTCAGCAGATTCTTGACCAAAGGTGAAAAGTACACTGTGAGGAAGACTCGGGGTCTTCCTCCCAGAGACCCCTGCCCACGTCCCAAAGACCCCTGCCCACAATTCTTGGAAGGCTCTACGCAGGCGCAAGGTGCCAAAAGGCTAATTAGCATAAGAAGCGAGGGAAGGCGGGGTTTGGTAATGCATATGTATAGGTGCTTGTAGAATATTGATAGATTGATTGTATAAATTCAAGACTGCTTTCCGCTTTAGGTATTCACGATAGGTGGAGAGATCCCCCGTGCATCCAGCGCTGCAATAAAGAATATACCACTTAAAGGAATTTCGGCTTTGATCTTTGAATCACAACCCCCCTCAAATACAGACCCCAAAAGTGTACAAGTAGCTCCCCCCCAGAGACAGGACCCAAAGGTGTACAACCAGTTCCCAACACCCCTGAGACACAGGCCCCAACCGCCCCCCCAGACACAGCGACCCAAATTCTACAAGCAGCTCCCAACCCCTGCCAGGCACGCCCCCTACCCTATACAAGCAGCTCCCAACCCACCCCCCTGCCCCGAGGGAGGCCCCCAAGCCCCCCACAAACACAGGCCCCTACAGTGTACAGGCAGCTCCCAGCCACCCCCAGATGCTGGCCCCAAAGTTGTACAAACAGCTCCCAGCCACCCTGCAGAAACAGATTCCTACATTGTACAAGCAGTTCCCAGCCCGCTAGACACAGGCCCTGACCCCCCACACATGCAGGCCCCAAAGGTGTACAAGCAGCTCCCACCCCTCCCCCAGACGCAGGTCCCAAGCCCCCCCCCCCCCGCAAACACAGGCCCCTACAACCAGCACCCAACCCCCTACCCCCGATGCCAGGCCCAAAGGTGTAGAAGCAGCTCCAAACCTCCTCCCTCAACCCAGGCTCCAACAGTGTACAAGCACCTCCCAACCAACCCTCCCCTTCCCCCCCGCCCCCCGACACAGGCTCCAAAGGAATACAAAGAGCTCCCACCCCTCCCCCAGATGCTGGTCTCAACCCCCCCCCGCCCCCAGAAGCAGGCCCCAAAGGTGTAGAGTCAGCTCCCAACCCCCTCAATGCCGGCCCCAAGGGTCTACAAGCAGCTCCCCCCTTGCCCCCAGATACCGGCCCCCAGACACAGACCCCAAAAGCCTAATCACAGGCCCTGAACTCTAGAGGCAGGCTCCAAAACCCAGGACAAAGCCCCACTGGTTCGAGACAGGGCCCAAATCCCAGACACAGGCCCCAAACGCTAAACATATGCCAAAAAAAGTATTAGTGCTGGTGCCAAATGTTACAGACAGGCCCAAAAGCCCGAGATGCTCAAGGCTGAGACGTAACTTGGCTTTCTGAATTACTGGAAAGCAGCTTTCATTCTCAGATAATTGTGTGCAGGCTAGATAGGATGGGGCTTCAGGCACCTCTTCACCTGAGGAAATACACTGCCATCAGGCACCGCTGTGCCAGACAAGCTTGTTCTGCTAGAACACCCTACTCAGATGCACTGTGGCATTCAAGTGAACTGCTTTCATGCAAATATAACGACTGATGTTACAACCCACCTTGCCTGTGGCACCTGATGAACAGAAGAGTAAGCCACCGCAGCGCTTCAAAACCATCCCTGCACGTGCCGCTCCTTGTCGCTCTCTGGCCTTATCTCATATCCTTATCCACTTCTGTGGAGAGCCTGCCACGGCACCTGCAAAGCAAGACGGACACCTTTCATAGTCACCTTGTGCTACTTGGTCGTTCTGCTCCAACCCAGCTCATGACCAGCCCCTCTTCTTACACAGCTCTTCAGAGTGCAGTTTGCTCCTTTGAGCCTGTGCGAGACACCTGTGAAAGAAAAAGAAACGCATAGGCCGATGCAGCATCCAAAGACACAGCACAACTAGGTAAGTTACTCTCATCTGCTCCCTTACCTCTGCCGCTTACCAGCCCCCGAGGCAGATGCTTCAATCTACCCTCTTCAAACAGCTACAACACCTCTAAAAGACAAAGAGGGGATGCTTAGAGGAACAGTGAGACCTACAACACAACAACTGCTACATCTGTTCCTCACTCACCTTGCCAGAGGCAGCTCTGCGTGTGACGTCCCAGGTTGTACACTGCGTTACCTAACCCTTACCGTAACCCTTACCCTAACCCTTCTCACCCTTACCATTACCCAAATCCTTACCTTTACTTTTTCCTTACCCTTACTCTTTCCTTTAACCATAACCTTACCCTTACCCTATACCTTACTCCAACCCTTCCCCTTACCTTCCCCTTCCCCTTCCCCTTAACCTAACCCTAAACCTTAAACCTTACCGTAAACCTTACCCTTTCTGCTACACTTACCCTTAGCGTAAATCTAAACCTTACACTTACCCTTAGCCTAACCCTCACCCTTACCATTACCCATACCCTTATTCTTACTCTTATCCTAACCCTTACCTTACACTTACTCTTAACATTAACCTTACCCTTAACCTTTAGCTAATACTTAATCTTACGTTTTTCTCACCCTAACCCTATAATTAACCATAACCATTACCCTAACACTTAACCTTACCCTTACAATAAGCCACACAACAACACTTAAATGTACACTTACGCTTAAACTTGCCCTAGCAATTACTCGTACAATTAAAATATTAATTAATTAAATTAAAAAATTTTAATTTAAAATAAATTGAATTAAAAAATTAAAATACTCTTATCCTTATACCTTATCCTTAACCCTCACCCTTATCATTACCAATACCCTTACTCTCACACTTATTCTTATACATACAACTTACCCTTTTCCTAACACTTAACCCTAACCTAACTCTAACCCTAAACCTTACATGAACCCTTTCCAGGACGCTTACATTAACCCTTACCCTTAACCTAAACCTTACACTTGCTCTTAACCTTAACCTAATACTTACCTTTTCGTTTTCCTCACACTAACCCTAAAATTAACCCTAACCATTACCCTAACAGTTACCCCTAACCTAACCCTTACTCTAACACTTACAGTGACCCGTACACTTAAACATACCCTTACACTTACTCTTACCCTAACCCTTACCCTTATCATAACCCATACTCTAACACATACTTCCACCCGTACCCTTACGCTTTCCGTTACCCTAACTCTTACTCTTACCCTTACCCTTACCCTTACCCTTACCCTTACCCTTACCCTTACCCTTACCCTTACCCTTACCCTTACTCTTACCCTATCCCTTACCCAATCCCTTACCCTATCCCTTACCCTTAACCTAACCCTAAACCTTACCCTTATCCTAACACTTACCCTTACCGTAAACCTTACCCTTTCTGCTACACTTACCCTATGCCTAAATCTAAACCTTACACTTAACCTTAGCCTAACCCTCACCCTTACCATTACCCATACCCTTATTCTTACTCTTACCCTAACCCTTACCTTTACACTTACGGTTACCATTAACCTTACCCTTACCCTAACACTTATCCTTAACCTAACCCTTACCCTAAACCTTACCCCAACCCTTACCCTGACCCTTACATTAACCCTAACCCTTACCCTAAACCTTACACTTACTCTTAACCTTAACCTTAGCTGTAACCTAATACTTACCCTTACGTTTCCCTCACCCTAACCCTAAAATTAACCCTAACCATTACCCTAACACTTAACCTTACCCTAACCCTAAAATTACTCGTACAATTACCCTTACGCTTACCCTTACCCTTAACCTAAGCCTAAACCATACAGTAAACCTTACCCTTTCTGCTACACTTACCCTTAGCCTAAATCTAAACCTTACTCTTACCCTTAGCCTAATCCTTACCCTTAACCTAACCCTAACCCTAAACCTTACCCCAGCCCTTACCCTGACCCTTACATTAACCCTAACCCTTACCCTAAAACTTACACTTACTCTTAACCGTAACCTTACCCTTAACATTAACCTAATACTTACCCTTACGTTTCCCTCACCCTAACCCTAAAATTAACCCTAACCATTACCCTAACATTACCCTTACCCTAACCCTAACCGTAACTCTAACCCTTACTCTAACCCTTACCCTGACCCGTACCCTTACACTTACCCTTACCCTAAGCCTTTCCCTTAGCATAACCCATACCCTAACACGTACTTGTAGCCTTAACCTTACCGTTCCCCTTACCCTTACCCTTACCTTTACTGTCTCCGTTACCCTTACACTTACACTTAACATAAACCTTAACCTTAACCTAACCCTTATCATAAGCCATACAACAACACTTGCATGTGCACTTACGCTTGTACTTACCCTAGCAATTACTCGTACAATTACCCTTAACCTTACTATTAAGCTAACCCTAAACCTTACCCTTATCCTAACACTTACCCTTATCCTAAACCTTACCCTTTCTGCTACACTTACCCTTCGCCTAATTCTAAATCTTACCCTAACCCTCACCCTTACCTAAATCTAACCATTACCCTAACCTTCACTCTTACCCTTACCATTATACTTACTTTTACCCTTAACCTAAACCTTACCCCAACCCTTACCCTGACCCTTACATTATCCCTAACCCTTACCCTAACCCTAACCCTAACCCTAACCCTAACCCTAACCCTAACCCTAACCCTAACCCTAACCCTAACCCTTACTCTAACCTTAACCCTTAACCTAAACCTTACACTTAATCTTAACTTTAACCTTACCCTTAAACTAATACATACCCTGACGTTTCCCTCATCATAACCCTAAAATTAACCGTAACCATTACCCTAACACTTATCCTTACCGAACCCTAACCCTAACCCTTACTCTAACTTTTACCCTGACCCGGACCCTTAGACTTCCCCTTCCCCTTACTCTTCCCCTTACTCTTCCCCTTACCCTAACACTTACGGTTACCATTAATCTTACCCTTACCCTAACACTTACCCTTACCCTGTCCCTTACACTTATCCTTATCCATACAACTTACGCTTACCCTAACACTTAACCTTAACCTAACCCTAACCCTAAACCTTACCTGAACCCTTACCCTGACCCTTACATTAACCCTTACCCTAAAACTTACACTTAACCTTAACTTTACCCTTAACCTTAACCTAATACTTACCCTTACGTTTCCCGCACCCTAACCCTAAAATTAACCCTAACCATTACCCCAACACTTACCCTTACCCTAACCCTTACCCTTACCATAACCCATACTCTAACACATACCTCTACCCGTACCCGTACCCTACGGTAACCCTTACCCTTACCGTAACACTTACCCTTACTGTTACCGTTACCATTGCCCTTACCCTTACCCTTACCCTTACCCTTACTCTTACCCTTACCCTATACCTTACCCTTAACCTAAACTTAAAGCTTACCCTTATCCTAACACTTACCCTTACCGTAAACCTTACCCTTTCTGCTACATTTACCCTTAGCGTAAATCTAAACCTTACACTTACCCTTAGCCTAAACCTCACCCTTACCATTACCCATACCCTTATTCTTACCCTTTCCCGAACCCTTACCTTTACACTTACGGTTACCATTAACCTTACCCTTACCCTAACACTTATCCTTAACCTAACCCTTACCCTAAACCTTACCCCAACCCTTACCCTGACCCTTACATTAACCCTAACCCTTACCCTAAACCTTACACTTACTCTTAACCTTAACCTTACCCTTAACATTAACCTAATACTTACGCATACGTTTTCCTGACTTTAACCCTAAAACTAACCCTAACCATTACCCTAACACTTAACCTTACCCTAACCCTAACCCTAACCCTTACTCTAACCCTTACCCTTACCTGTACCCTTACACTTACCCTTACCCTTATACTTACCCTAATTCTTACCCATACCATAACCCATACCCTAACACATATTTGTACCCTTAACCTTACCGTTACCCTTAACCTTACCCTTACCCTTACTCTATCCCTTACCCTTACGCTTACCCTTAACATAAACCTTACCCTTGACCTTACCATACCATAAGCCATACAACAACACTTACATGTACACTTACGCTTACACTTACCCTAGCAATTACTCGTACAATTACCCTTACTCTTACCCTTACCCTTAACCTAAGCCGAAACCTTAAACCTTACAGTAAACCTTACCCTTTCTGCTACACTTACCCTTAGCCTAAATCTAAACCTTACACTTACCCTTACCTTAACTCTATACTTACCCTTACGTTTCCCTCACCCTAACCCTAAAATTAACCCTAACCATTATTCCAACACTTACCCTTACCCTAACCCTAACCCTTACTCTTACCCTTACCCTGACCCATACCCTTACACTCACCCTTACCCTTACATTACCCTAACTCTTACCTATACCATAACCCATACCATAACACATATTTGTACCCTTACCCTTACTCTATCCGTTACCCTTACGCTTACCCTTAACATAAACCTTACCATTAATCTTACTCTTACGCTAACCCTTACCCTTACCCTTACCCTTATCCTTATCCATACCCTTAACCTTACACCAACCCTTCCCCTTAAGCTGAACCTAACCCTAAACCTTACCCCAAACCTTTCCCTGAACTTTACCCCTTCCCTGAAGCCTTACCCTTAACCTAAACCGTACACTTAATCTTAACCTTAACCTTACACTTAACCTTAAGCTAGTACTTAACCTTACATTTTTCTCACCCTAATCCTAAAATTAACCCTAACCATTACCCTAACACTTAACCGTTACACTTACCCTTATTCTATCCATTACTCTTACGCTTTCCCTTAACATAAACCTTACCCTTACCATAAGCCATACATCAACACTTACATGTACACTTACGCTTACACTTATCCTAACAATTACTCGTACAATTACCCTTAACCTAACCATAAACATTAAGGATAAGCTTAAGGGTCACCCTTAAGGTTAACGTTATCCTAACACTTACACTTAAGTTGAGGATAAGGGTTAGAGTAAGGGTAAGTGTTAGGGTAATGGTTAGGGTTAGTTTTAGGGTTAAAGTCAGGAAAACGTATGCGTAAATATTAGGTTAATGTTAAGGGTAAGGTTAAGGTTAAGAGTAAGTGTAAGGTTTAGGCTAAGGGTTAGGGTTAATGTAAGGGTCAGGGTAAGGGTTGGGGTAAGGGTTAGGTTAAGGATAAGTGTTAGGGTAAGGGTAAGGTTAATGGTAACCGTAAGTGTAAAGGTAAGGGTTCGGGAAAGGGTAAGAATAAGGGTATGGGTAAGGGTAAGGGTGAGGGTTAGGCTAAGGGTAAGTGTAAGGTTTAGATTTAGGCATAGGGTAAGTGTAGCAGAAAGGGTAAGGTTTACGGTAAGGGTAAGTGTTAGGATAAGGGTAAGGTTTAGGGTTAGGGTAAGGGTAAGGGTAAGGGTAAGGGTAAGGGTAAGGGTAAGGCCCACGGTAACGGTAACGGTAAGGGTAAGGGTTACGATAAGTGTAAGGGTTACCGTAAGGGTAAGGGTTACCGTAAGGGTACGGGTACGGGTAGAAGTATGTGTTAGAGTATGGGTTATGGTAAGGGTAAGGGTTAGGGTAAGGGTAAGTGTTGGGGTAATGGTTAGGGTTAATTTTAGGGTTAGGGTGAGGGAAAAGTAAGGGTAAGTATTAGGTTAAGGTTAAGGGTAAGGTTAAGGTTAAGTGTAAGTTTTAGGGTAAGGGTTAATGTAAGGGTCAGGGTAAGGGTTCAGGTAAGGTTTAGGGTTAGGGTTAGGTTAAGGTTAAGTGTTAGGGTAAGCGTAAGTTGTATGGATAAGGATAAGTGTAAGGGATAGGGTAAGGGTAAGTGTTAGGGTAAGGGTAAGGTTAATGGTAACCGTAAGTGTAAGGGTAAGGGTTAGGGTAACGGTATTAGTAAGGGGAAGGGGTAGGGGAAGTCTAAGGTTCTGGCTCAGGGTAAAAGTTAGAGTAAGGGTTAGGGTTAGGTAAGGAGAAGTGTTAGGGTAATGGTTATGGTTAATTTTAGGGTTATGATGAGGGAAACGTAAGGGTATGTATTAGTTTAAGGGTAAGGTTAAAGATAAGATTAAGTGTAAGGTTTAGGATAAGGCTTAGGGTTAGAGTAAGGGTTTGGGTTAGGGTTAGGGATAGGGTTAGGGTTAGGGTTAATGTAAGGGTCAGGGTAAGGGTTGGGGTAAGGGTTAGGGTTAGGGTTTGGGTAAGGGTTACGATACACCCTTATTCCCATGCTGTGGCAGATGGGTGCATACCCAACAGTTCGTCTTATTAGTTACTTGAGAAATTGTTTGTATTAAGGTCAGGTGTAAGTTCTCATCCCAAGTTGCCCACCCCAAATCCGAGAACCGCACCCCTGCAATCATTAGGATCTGGAAAACCGTAATTTTGTTGGTCCAATTGGAGTGGTGGTCCATATCCTCGCCGGGGCCTTCTTCACCCTTGAATTGTGGATCCAAGCTGCTTGCTTCTTAATCTTAATGGCGGTGTGTGTTGTCAGTAATACTTGGTATGCTCCCATCCACTTTCCTTCCATTTTTCCTGCACGGGTTGTCCTGAAAAAGTCTTTATATATATATAATCCCCGAGCTTAAAGGGGTGGATTGGTTGATCCAACCCTCTAGCCCTGGTCCCTAAAACAAATGTAAGTACTTTATTTAATTGTTTCTGAAGTTCAGTTATATAAGCATATAAATATTCTGATCCTAACTGCGTTAGGTCCTCTCCACTAAATAGAAATTGCTATGGCCTTCCATATAAGATTTTGAAGGGACTCAAATTTCCTTTTATTCTAGGTTTAACTCTAATTCCAAGTAATGCTAAAGGGAGGGATTGAGGCCATGACAAATTAGCTTCTTATCCAATTTTAGCTATTTATTGTTTAATTAAATGGTTCATTTTTTCTACCTGTCCACTTGCCTGTGGTCTATAAGGAGTATGCAGTTGCCAATCTATCTTTAGAATCTTACTTATCTGTTCTACCACTTGTGCACAAAAATGTGAAACTCTATCAGAAGACATTGCTACTAGAATCCCAAAGCATGGTATTATTTCATTTAACAAGACTTTAACCACTTCTCTTGCTTTGTTTGTTCGACAGGGAAAGGCTTCAGGCCTTCCTGAAAACGTGTCAGTCAGAACCAGTAAATAATGATACCCCCCTTTTCTAGGGAGTTCTGAAAAATCAATTTGCCACTGTTGCCCCGAATAATTTCCTTTACCAATCGGTAAAGGAAAAATTCCAAATTTTATTCTATCCTTGGTATTGGGGTTATTGTGTAAGCAAATGCTACATTGTTGAGTTACTTGTTTTATCATATCGTCCCACTAATGTCTGACTCAGGCTCTTATGCAGTGTGCCAGCTCCCCAATGCGTTTTATTGTGTTCTGTAAGAACTATGGGCCATGTCAAACTAGAGGGTATTACTATGGGGTTATCTTTTAAATATACTCATCCATCTGGTTTCATTTTACCTTTCAAATCTTCAATTAATTTTAAGTCTTCTTTTGTATAATTTGGATATAGTTTGGATTTTACCGTCTGGTATCAAAGACAATGCCTTCACCTCAGTTATTTCAGCTGCCTGCTTAGCCTCTGCCAATCGATTTTCCAATTTCAAAATCGCTGTTCCCCTTTTGGTGTCCCTGACAATGCATGATAGCTACCTTTTCTGGTTGTTTTACAGCCTCTAACAATTTTAAAATTTCTTCAGCATACTTTGTGTTTTCACTGAGCGGTCAGCAATCCATGTTCTTTCCAAATTGCTCCATGAGCATGTACCACGCCGAATGTATATTTAGAATCTGTCCAAATATTTACCCTTTTTCCCGCTGCCAGTTCCAATGCTCTCGTGAGAGCAACTATCTCCGCCTTTTGAGCTGATGTTCCAGGGGGTAAAGGCTTAGACTCGATTACCTGCTGAGTAGTTGTTATAGCATATCCAGCTTTACGTTGTCTTTGCGTAACAAAACTGCTCCCATCCGTGAACCAAGTTTCTTCCGCATCTTCCATGGGCTCCTCCTTAAGGTCTGGTCGGCTGGAATACACAGTCTCTAGAGTTTCTAAACAATCGTGAATCACAGCTTGTGCCGGAGCATCACTAAGAAAAGAGGCTAGATTCACAATATGAATTATCACAATTTCCACGTCGTCCTGTTCTACCAATATTGCTTGATATTTCAAAATCATCAATTCTTGTTTAAGTTGTTTAAAGACTTTTTGTGCTTCTCCAGTCCAGACTAACTTTGACTGGTTAATCTTTATCAATTCACATAGAGGCTTTACCAATAGTCCATAATTATAAATCCAAAGGCGACACCAACCTGTCATTCCTAAAAAGCTTTGTAGCTCCTTTACCATTTGAGGTTCTGGAGTCCGGCAAATGACTTCCTTATGTTCAGTTCCTAGTTCTCGTTGTCCTTCCGAAATTTCAAATCCCAGATAGGTCACACTTTGTTGAGCCAGCTGGACTTTCTGTCAAGAGACTTGATATCCATTTAAACCCAGAAAATTAAGACGACTTATAGTCCATTGAATACAACTCCCTTTAGTCTCGGTAGCTATTAAGAGATCATCTACATATTGTAACAAAGCACCTTCAGTGTCCGGAGGTATCCATGTTTCGAGTTCCCTTGCTAATTGGTTTCCAAAAATAGTGGGGCTATTCTTGAATCCTTGAGGTAGTAATGTCCACGTAAGCTGCGTCTTTCTGCCCGAATCGGGATTTTCCCATTCAAAGGCGAATAGGTTTTGGCTTTCTGTGGCTAAGCCTAGGCAGAAGAAGGCGTCTTTTAAATCCAGTACGGTAAACCAGACTTGACTATTCTTTAATTTAGTCAGCAAAGTATAAGGGTTTGCCACTACTGTATGTATATCCTCAGTGATTTTATTTATGGCCCTCAAATCCTGAACTAGCCTATAGCTTTTTCATCTGCCTTTTTAATTGGCAATATGGGTGCATTGTATTCTGATTCGCATTCAATCAATAATCCATACTGTAAAAACTGATCAATTATCTCTTTAATTCCTTTCCTATCTTCTATCCTCAAAGGATATTACTTAACCTTAACGGGTTTCTCTCCTGGCTTTAATTTAATAATTATTAAGGTCACATTTTTAGCTCTTCCAGGGACTTCGGTAGCCCAAACTCCTGGACATACTTGATCTGTGATCTCTAAAGGTATTTCACTTTTAGGGTCAGTTTGTATTAGTGCCAAGCTTAACACATTTATTAGTTGTTCTTCTCCTGTTCTTAATTCCATTTTCCCCTTTTCAAAGACAATTTCTGCTCCTACTTGCTCTAATAAATCTCTACCTAAGAGTGCCCATGAGGAGCTAGGCATAGATAAAAATCTGTGTATGCCCCATTGTTTCCCTAACTTGTACTTCAAAGGTTCACAAAAATAAGCCTTTTCGGTTACACCTTGTCCTGGTTTCAGTTAGAACAGAGTTAATTTTCTTCCTAGTAGCTGGGAGGATGCTATGTTTTGGCTTAGGATGAGAAGAGTGCTGATAACACCCCGATGTTTCAATTGTTGCAGAGCAATGCTTATACCAAGCCAAGGACATCTCAGCTTCTTGCTCTGTCCTGCCAACAGGCAGGCTGGGGGTGCAGTAAGAGCTGGGAGGGGACAGACCCAGGACAGGTGACCCAAACTAGCCAAAGGGGTATTCCATAGCATCTGACGTCAGGCTAAACAATACATAGGGGTGGCTAGCCAGGGGGAGGGGGCCGGACTGCTCGGGGTTAGGCTGGGCATCGGTCAGCGGGTGGTGAGCAATTGCATTGTGCATCACTTGTTTGTACACATTATTAGTAGTGGTACTATTATCA
Organism: Aythya ferina; assembly: GCF_964211825.1. Classification (NCBI taxonomy): domain Eukaryota; kingdom Metazoa; phylum Chordata; class Aves; order Anseriformes; family Anatidae; genus Aythya; species Aythya ferina. The sequence goes on along the minus strand of NC_140309.1, from coordinate 613,311 downwards.
TCATTGTATTATTATTATTATTATTATTGTTGTTGTTGTTGTTGTTGTTATTATTATTATTATTATTATTATTTTGTCTTATTAAACTGTCTTTATCTCAACTCACAGGCTTCACTTTCCATTTCTCTCCCCCGTCCCAGAGAGGGAGGGGGAGGGTGAGCGAACAGCTGCGTGGTGTTTAGCTGCCGGACGGGTTAAACCACGACACACCTTTTACCCTAACATAATAATTCTGTGAAGGCATTAATGCTTGATTTAGAACTGAATACGTTGCCCCATAGCAATAAGAAATTTCACTTCCATTCCTCCCCTAGCTTCATTATAACCAGTGGAGGATCCGCTAGGGTAGATTCCCCAGGTCCCCGTTATTCCTGTTGAAATCAGGGGTTGATTACCCTAGGAAAAGGCTAGTCAATTTGTCCTCCAAAGCCAGGTCCAAACCGTTTTGTTTTATTTATTTATTTATTTATTTATTTATTTATTTATTTATTTTCATTACATTTCAGAGTTGGTCCAAAAATTCCATAGGGCTTTCTTTTAGACCTTGTTGGAAGCATATTCTCAATTCCCAATTCATCCAGGTTTTAGTATTTACTTAACCGTTCATGATTTTCAGGATGATTCGGGTCTTAGTGGGGGTCGGTCAGGGGAATGCAATTGTCCACAGTTCCCTGAACGGTCCCATCAGCAATCTGAGCTCGCACATGAACTCAGGTTGTTTTAAGAGTGTACCTCTTTTCTGTTTCTGTGACAACTCTCTCAGACCGATCATGGTCCCTTTGCCCTAAAGGGCTAACACCCATGATTTTAAGATCTCTGCCTCGGGCAGAGGCAGAACTATTAACATTCCTACATCCTCTTTCCCTGCTCATTCAACTTCAAACACCTTTAACACTTTCAACAACCCTTTTAACACTTCCTTTATCTTTCTCCAGCCTGTACTTCTCTAATGCCAACATCAAAGGTTCAGTCAGGGGCCAACTTAATTCCCTACCTTTTCCCACCAAGATGCTGAAACATCAGTATACAACATTTCATCCTCTTCTGCTTCTCAAAAAACAACATTAACTGTAGCAAAATATTATAGTTTAAAGTTCCATTTAGGGGCCACTTTTCTCCACATTCCAGCTTATAAAGCGGCCACCACTGATTACGATATTTTATCAATGTTTTCCTGTTCACACTTCCACCGGCAGATCCTCCAATATCCTTCCAGTGACTTAAAACACATCCTAACACACTTTTCTTTAAAATTTCACTGCTTGTTTGCCCCCCCAGTTTCCAGTTTACACTTTCAGAATACACATGTTACTTACAAAAGCGTATCACAAAACGTATCACTCACAAAAATACGGGCACGCAATATCTTTCAGTAGCGATGCCACAAAACTACTATTACCAGCAATATTGCCAAAATCACAGTAACAATAGTCAGAGTCAAATTCCACATGCGATAAGTCAGAAAACCGAACTGTGTAACACCGTAACGATATCTTTCTTATAACAATGCCACGAACCTACTATTACCACCAGGAAAATAGCCAAAATCGCAGTAACAAGAACCAGAGTTAAATACCATACTCCATGAGTCAGAAAACCGAAATAGACAACACAATTCCAGACGGACCTTAAAGCGAGCTCCTTCCTTAAGGTCCCCAAACATGTACTTATGGTGCTAACCACAAAGTATATACCAAACACTGCCTCGCAGAAGATCACCTTCTGACTTACAGACAGTTCCAGATGACCGGTCTACCAGAAAACCAAACCAGAATAGAGAATATACTCACTTACAATGATGGGGTCCTTGTCTGCCTCCGCAGTGATCCGGTGAGTCAAGGAGTCCCTCCGGGAAATCCCGGGGGTACCCTAGGGAGTCCTGTTCCCAGCGGGTCCTGCAGTCCGGCAGAGAGGTTGTCCCATCTGGGTCGCCAAATTGATTCAAAGATCGAAGCCGAAATTCCTTTAAGTGGTATATTCTTTATTGCAGCGCTGGATGCACGGGGGATCTCTCCACCTATCGTGCATACCCAAAGCAGAAAGCAGTCTTGAATTTATACAATCAATCTATCAATATTCTACAAGCACCTATACATACGCATTACCTATCCCCGCCTTCCCTCGCTTCTCATGCTAATTAGCCTTTTGGCACCTTGCGCCTGCGCAGAGCCTTCCAAGAATTGTGGGCAGGGGTCTTTGGGATGTGGGCAGGGGTCTTTGGGAGGAAGACCCCGAGTCTTCCTCACAGTGTACTTTTCACCTTTGGTCAGGAATCTGCTGAATTGGCATGTTTCTTAATTGCAAGAGCTGGTTGTTGCCAATTCTCCCGTTTGTTGTATCTTTATAATGAATTCCAATGTCCAGTTTCGAGAGTTATAGTCCTTACATTCGTTTCTCTGTCCGCCTGCCGCTTCCTTATCATGAGTTCCAGTGTCTTGTTTCGAGATATACAGTCCTTGTCTGGGGATTGTCCTTGCCTCCCCAATACCTCCTTAATCAATCCCCCCTTTTCTTTTCCCATGCAAATTCTTTTGCATCAGATACTTTCTTTATTTACAGTAACACAACAAAGCAGGCATCTAAACAACATGCACACAAATATTCCTAACACTACTAATACGATTAGAGCAATGAATACTTGTTTCAACCATTGGAAATTGGGCAACCAGGAGGTTAACTTATTCCATAGTTCACTAAAACTCCATGAAAGATCATCTTTACTGATCTCATGTAGGATCCTGGTCTGCTTCCATATTTCTTCCAGGTCGGTAGAGATCCTTCCACTCTGATCTACATACATACAACAACTTGTGTTTATTACTGTACAGACTCCCCCTTGAGTGGCCAGTAACAAGTCTAGGGCCATCCGATTTTGTAACACTACCTGTGATAAACTAGATATCTCTTCTTGTTGAGCCTTTATAGCATCCAGAATTTTGTTTTCTAACTTCTCTATAATTGCAGAAATATTAACTATTGCCTTTTCCAATTCACTCACTCCTAACCATGGGATAAACCATCGCACAAAACTATGAAAAGGGGTGTGTCTCTCTACCAATGGATTGTTAATTTTTCATCTGATTCTCCGGATATGATTTCTCAAGTAACCTCGAGGCACTACATCATGTACTGTCATATTGGGGACTACCGCTCCAAGAGTGCAAGTTCCCTTCCAATTCTCAGGCAAGACCTTACGGGCTGTATCATTGCATAGCCAATACCACCCTTTTCCTTCTGGAACCGTCCAGCTGGTTGAATTTGCCCAGCCGCTAGTCGTACTAATATCAATTGTTCAATTACAAGATGTCTGATTTCCCACATAAGTAGTATCCGTATTTATACAATGCTGTTTTCCTATACCCTTAGGCGGGTTACACCTTTGTACACATACATAATAGGATTCTAACGGCATGAAGCTACTCACTTCTAGTTCCAAAACTGCTTAATATTTTCGACCCCAAGACGTGTTTTCCCACAAATTAGTCCAAGATAAGTTTGCAGGCAAGGGAATCCCAATTAACGATACACCCTTATTCCCATGCTGTGGCAGATGGGTGCATACCCAACAGTTCGTCTTATTAGTTACTTGAGAAATTGTTTGTATTAAGGTCAGGTGTAAATTCTCATCCCAAGTTGCCCACCCCAAATCCGAGAACCGCACCCCTGCAATCATTAGGATCTGGAAAACCGTAATTTTGTTGGTCCAATTGGAGTGGTGGTCCATATCCTCGCCGGGGCCTTCTTCACCCTTGAATTGTGGATCCAAGCTGCTTGCTTCTTAATCTTAATGGCGGTGTGTGTTGTCAGTAATACTTGGTATGCTCCCATCCACTTTCCTTCCATTTTTCCTGCACGGGTTGTCCTGAAAAAGTCTTTACATATATATAATCCCCGAGCTTAAAGGGGTGGATTGGTTGATCCAACCCTCTAGCCCTGGTCCCTAAAACAAATGTATGTACTTTATTTAATTGTTTCTGAAGTTCAGTTATATAAGCATATAAATATTCTGATCCTAACTGCGTTAGGTCCTCTCCACTAAATAGAAATTGCTATGGCCTTCCATATAAGATTTTGAAGGGACTCAAATTTCCTTTTATTCTAGGTTTAACTCTAATTCCAAGTAATGCTAAAGGGAGGGATTGAGGCCATGACAAATTAGCTTCTTATCCAATTTTAGCTATTTATTGTTTAATTAAATGGTTCATTTTTTCTACCTGTCCACTTGCCTGTGGTCTATAAGGAGTATGCAGTTGCCAATCTATCTTTAGAATCTTACTTATCTGTTCTACCACTTGTGCACAAAAATGTGAAACTCTATCAGAAGACATTGCTACTAGAATCCCAAAGCATGGTATTATTTCATTTAACAAGACTTTAACCACTTCTCTTGCTTTGTTTGTTCGACAGGGAAAGGCTTCAGGCCTTCCTGAAAACGTGTCAGTCAGAACCAGTAAATAATGATACCCCCCTTTTCTAGGGAGTTCTGAAAAATCAATTTGCCACTGTTGCCCCGAATAATTTCCTTTACCGATTATTCCAAATTTTATTCTATCCTTGGTATTGTGTAAGCAAATGCTACATTGTTGAGTTACTTGTTTTATCATATCGTCCCACTAATGTCTGACTCAGGCTCTTATGCAGTGTGCCAGCTCCCCAATGCGTTTTATTGTGTTCTGTAAGAACTATGGGCCATGTCAAACTAGAGGGTATTACTATGGGGTTATCTTTTAAATATACTCATCCATCTGGTTTCATTTTACCTTTCAAATCTTCAATTAATTTTAAGTCTTCTTTTGTATAATTTGGATATAGTTTGGATTTTACCGTCTGGTATCAAAGACAATGCCTTCACCTCAGTTATTTCAGCTGCCTGCTTAGCCTCTGCCAATCGATTTTCCAATTTCAAAATCGCTGTTCCCCTTTTGGTGTCCCTGACAATGCATGATAGCTACCTTTTCTGGTTGTTTTACAGCCTCTAACAATTTTAAAATTTCTTCAGCATACTTTGTGTTTTCACTGAGCGGTCAGCAATCCATGTTCTTTCCAAATTGCTCCATGAGCATGTACCACGCCGAATGTATATTTAGAATCTGTCCAAATATTTACCCTTTTTCCCGCTGCCAGTTCCAATGCTCTCGTGAGAGCAACTATCTCCGCCTTTTGAGCTGATGTTCCAGGGGGTAAAGGCTTAGACTCGATTACCTGCTGAGTAGTTGTTATAGCATATCCAGCTTTACGTTGTCTTTGCGTAACAAAACTGCTCCCATCCGTGAACCAAGTTTCTTCCGCATCTTCCATGGGCTCCTCCTTAAGGTCTGGTCGGCTGGAATACACAGTCTCTAGAGTTTCTAAACAATCGTGAATCACAGCTTGTGCCGGAGCATCACTAAGAAAAGAGGCTAGATTCACAATATGAATTATCACAATTTCCACGTCGTCCTGTTCTACCAATATTGCTTGATATTTCAAAATCATCAATTCTTGTTTAAGTTGTTTAAAGACTTTTTGTGCTTCTCCAGTCCAGACTAACTTTGACTGGTTAATCTTTATCAATTCACATAGAGGCTTTACCAATAGTCCATAATTATAAATCCAAAGGCGACACCAACCTGTCATTCCTAAAAAGGTTTGTAGCTCCTTTACCATTTGAGGTTCTGGAGTCCGGCAAATGACTTCCTTATGTTCAGTTCCTAGTTCTCGTTGTCCTTCCGAAATTTCAAATCCCAGATAGGTCACACTTTGTTGAGCCAGCTGGACTTTCTGTCAAGAGACTTGATATCCATTTAAACCCAGAAAATTAAGACGACTTATAGTCCATTGAATACAACTCCCTTTAGTCTCGGTAGCTATTAAGAGATCATCTACATATTGTAACAAAGCACCTTCAGTGTCCGGAGGTATCCATGTTTCGAGTTCCCTTGCTAATTGGTTTCCAAAAATAGTGGGGCTATTCTTGAATCCTTGAGGTAGTAATGTCCACGTAAGCTGCGTCTTTCTGCCCGAATCGGGATTTTCCCATTCAAAGGCGAATAGGTTTTGGCTTTCTGTGGCTAAGCCTAGGCAGAAGAAGGCGTCTTTTAAATCCAGTACGGTAAACCAGACTTGACTATTCTTTAATTTAGTCAGCAAAGTATAAGGGTTTGCCACTACTGGATGTATATCCTCAGTGATTTTATTTATGGCCCTCAAATCCTGAACTAGCCTATAGCTTTTTCATCTGCCTTTTTAATTGGCAATATGGGTGCATTGTATTCTGATTCGCATTCAATCAATAATCCATACTGTAAAAACTGATCAATTATCTCTTTAATTCCTTTCCTATCTTCTATCCTCAAAGGATATTACTTAACCTTAACGGGTTTCTCTCCTGGCTTTAATTTAATAATTATTAAGGTCACATTTTTAGCTCTTCCAGGGACTTCGGTAGCCCAAACTCCTGGACATACTTGATCTGTGATCTCTAAAGGTATTTCACTTTTAGGGTCAGTTTGTATTAGTGCCAAGCTTAACACATTTATTAGTTGTTCTTCTCCTGTTCTTAATTCCATTTTCCCCTTTTCAAAGACAATTTCTGCTCCTACTTGCTCTAATAAATCTCTACCTAAGAGTGCCCATGAGGAGATAGGCATAGATAAAAATCTGTGTATGCCCCATTGTTTCCCTAACTTGTACTTCAAAGGTTCACAAAAATAAGCCTTTTCGGTTACACCTTGTCCTGGTTTCAGTTAGAACAGAGTTAATTTTCTTCCTAGTAGCTGGGAGGATGCTATGTTTTGGCTTAGGATGAGAAGAGTGCTGATAACACCCCGATGTTTCAATTGTTGCAGAGCAATGCTTATACCAAGCCAAGGACATCTCAGCTTCTTGCTCTGTCCTGCCAACAGGCAGGCTGGGGGTGCAGTAAGAGCTGGGAGGGGACAGACCCAGGACAGGTGACCCAAACTAGCCAAAGGGGTATTCCATAGCATCTGACGTCAGGCTAAACAATACATAGGGGTGGCTAGCCAGGGGGAGGGGGCCGGACTGCTCGGGGTTAGGCTGGGCATCGGTCAGCGGGTGGTGAGCAATTGCATTGTGCATCACTTGTTTGTACACATCATTAGTAGTGGTACTATTATCATCATTGTATTATTATTATTATTATTATTATTATTATTATTATTATTATTTTGTCTTATTAAACTGTCTTTATCTCAACTCACAGGCTTCACTTTCCATTTCTCTCCCCCGTCCCAGAGAGGGAGGGGGAGGGTGAGCGAACAGCTGCGTGGTGTTTAGCTGCCGGACGGGTTAAACCACGACACACCTTTTACCCTAACATAATAATTCTGTGAAGGCATTAATGCTTGATTTAGAACTGAATACGTTGCCCCATAGCAATAAGAAATTTCACTTCCATTCCTCCCCTAGCTTCATTATAACCAGTGGAGGATCCGCTAGGGTAGATTCCCCAGGTCCCCGTTATTCCTGTTGAAATCAGGGGTTGATTACCCTAGGAAAAGGCTAGTCAATTTGTCCTCCAAAGCCAGGTCCAAACCGTTTTGTTTTATTTATTTATTTATTTATTTATTTATTTATTTATTTATTTATTTATTTTCATTACATTTCAGAGTTGGTCCAAAAATTCCATAGGGCTTTCTTTTAGACCTTGTTGGAAGCATATTCTCAATTCCCAATTCATCCAGGTTTTAGTATTTACTTAACCGTTCATGATTTTCAGGATGATTCGGGTCTTAGTGGGGGTCGGTCAGGGGAATGCAATTGTCCACAGTTCCCTGAACGGTCCCATCAGCAATCTGAGCTCGCACATGAACTCAGGTTGTTTTAAGAGTTGACCTCTTTTCTGTTTCTGTGACAACTCTCTCAGACCGATCATGGTCCCTTTGCCCTAAAGGGCTAACACCCATGATTTTAAGATCTCTGCCTCGGGCAGAGGCAGAACTATTAACATTCCTACATCCTCTTTCCCTGCTCATTCAACTTCAAACACCTTTAACACTTTCAACAACCCTTTTAACACTTCCTTTATCTTTCTCCAGCCTGTACTTCTCTAATGCCAACATCAAAGGTTCAGTCAGGGGCCAACTTAATTCCCTACCTTTTCCCACCAAGATGCTGAAACATCAGTATACAACATTTCATCCTGTTCTGCTTCTCAAAAAACAACATTAACTGTAGCAAAATATTATAGTTTAAAGTTCCATTTAGGGGCCACTTTTCTCCACATTCCAGCTTATAAAGCGGCCACCACTGATTACGATATTTTATCAATGTTTTCCTGTTCACACTTCCACCGGCAGATCCTCCAATATCCTTCCAGTGACTTAAAACACATCCTAACACACTTTTCTTTAAAATTTCACTGCTTGTTTGCCCCCCCAGTTTCCAGTTTACACTTTCAGAATACACATGTTACTTACAAAAGCGTATCACAAAACGTATCACTCACAAAAATACGGGCACGCAATATCTTTCAGTAGCGATGCCACAAAACTACTATTACCAGCAATATTGCCAAAATCACAGTAACAATAGTCAGAGTCAAATTCCACATGCGATAAGTCAGAAAACCGAACTGTGTAACACCGTAACGATATCTTTCTTATAACAATGCCACGAACCTACTATTACCACCAGGAAAATAGCCAAAATCGCAGTAACAAGAACCAGAGTTAAATACCATACTCCATGAGTCAGAAAACCGAAATAGACAACACAATTCCAGACGGACCTTAAAGCGAGCTCCTTCCTTAAGGTCCCCAAACATGTACTTATGGTGCTAACCACAAAGTATATACCAAACACTGCCTCGCAGAAGATCACCTTCTGACTTACAGACAGTTCCAGATGACCGGTCTACCAGAAAACCAAACCAGAATAGAGAATATACTCACTTACAATGATGGGGTCCTTGTCTGCCTCCGCAGTGATCCGGTGAGTCAAGGAGTCCCTCCGGGAAATCCCGGGGGTACCCTAGGGAGTCCTGTTCCCAGCGGGTCCTGCAGTCCGGCAGAGAGGTTGTCCCATCTGGGTCGCCAAATTGATTCAAAGATCGAAGCCGAAATTCCTTTAAGTGGTATATTCTTTATTGCAGCGCTGGATGCACGGGGGATCTCTCCACCTATCGTGCATACCCAAAGCAGAAAGCAGTCTTGAATTTATACAATCAATCTATCAATATTCTACAAGCACCTATACATACGCATTACCTATCCCCGCCTTCCCTCGCTTCTCATGCTAATTAGCCTTTTGGCACCTTGCGCCTGCGCAGAGCCTTCCAAGAATTGTGGGCAGGGGTCTTTGGGATGTGGGCAGGGGTCTTTGGGAGGAAGACCCCGAGTCTTCCTCACAGTGTACTTTTCACCTTTGGTCAGGAATCTGCTGAATTGGCATGTTTCTTAATTGCAAGAGCTGGTTGTTGCCAATTCTCCCGTTTGTTGTATCTTTATAATGAATTCCAATGTCCAGTTTCGAGAGTTATAGTCCTTACATTCGTTTCTCTGTCCGCCTGCCGCTTCCTTATCATGAGTTCCAGTGTCTTGTTTCGAGATATACAGTCCTTGTCTGGGGATTGTCCTTGCCTCCCCAATACCTCCTTAATCAATCCCCCCTTTTCTTTTCCCATGCAAATTCTTTTGCATCAGATACTTTCTTTATTTACAGTAACACAACAAAGCAGGCATCTAAACAACATGCACACAAATATTCCTAACACTACTAATACGATTAGAGCAATGAATACTTGTTTCAACCATTGGAAATTGGGCAACCAGGAGGTTAACTTATTCCATAGTTCACTAAAACTCCATGAAAGATCATCTTTACTGATCTCATGTAGGATCCTGGTCTGCTTCCATATTTCTTCCAGGTCGGTAGAGATCCTTCCACTCTGATCTACATACATACAACAACTTGTGTTTATTACTGTACAGACTCCCCCTTGAGTGGCCAGTAACAAGTCTAGGGCCATCCGATTTTGTAACACTACCTGTGATAAACTAGATATCTCTTCTTGTTGAGCCTTTATAGCATCCAGAATTTTGTTTTCTAACTTCTCTATAATTGCAGAAATATTAACTATTGCCTTTTCCAATTCACTCACTCCTAACCATGGGATAAACCATCGCACAAAACTATGAAAAGGGGTGTGTCTCTCTACCAATGGATTGTTAATTTTTCATCTGATTCTCCGGATATGATTTCTCAAGTAACCTCGAGGCACTACATCATGTACTGTCATATTGGGGACTACCGCTCCAAGAGTGCAAGTTCCCTTCCAATTCTCAGGCAAGACCTTACGGGCTGTATCATTGCATAGCCAATACCACCCTTTTCCTTCTGGAACCGTCCAGCTGGTTGAATTTGCCCAGCCGCTAGTCGTACTAATATCAATTGTTCAATTACAAGATGTCTGATTTCCCACATAAGTAGTATCCGTATTTATACAATGCTGTTTTCCTATACCCTTAGGCGGGTTACACCTTTGTACACATACATAATAGGATTCTAACGGCATGAAGCTACTCACTTCTAGTTCCAAAACTGCTTAATATTTTCGACCCCAAGACGTGTTTTCCCACAAATTAGTCCAAGATAAGTTTGCAGGCAAGGGAATCCCAATTAACGATACACCCTTATTCCCATGCTGTGGCAGATGGGTGCATACCCAACAGTTCGTCTTATTAGTTACTTGAGAAATTGTTTGTATTAAGGTCAGGTGTAAATTCTCATCCCAAGTTGCCCACCCCAAATCCGAGAACCGCACCCCTGCAATCATTAGGATCTGGAAAACCGTAATTTTGTTGGTCCAATTGGAGTGGTGGTCCATATCCTCGCCGGGGCCTTCTTCACCCTTGAATTGTGGATCCAAGCTGCTTGCTTCTTAATCTTAATGGCGGTGTGTGTTGTCAGTAATACTTGGTATGCTCCCATCCACTTTCCTTCCATTTTTCCTGCACGGGTTGTCCTGAAAAAGTCTTTACATATATATAATCCCCGAGCTTAAAGGGGTGGATTGGTTGATCCAACCCTCTAGCCCTGGTCCCTAAAACAAATGTATGTACTTTATTTAATTGTTTCTGAAGTTCAGTTATATAAGCATATAAATATTCTGATCCTAACTGCGTTAGGTCCTCTCCACTAAATAGAAATTGCTATGGCCTTCCATATAAGATTTTGAAGGGACTCAAATTTCCTTTTATTCTAGGTTTAACTCTAATTCCAAGTAATGCTAAAGGGAGGGATTGAGGCCATGACAAATTAGCTTCTTATCCAATTTTAGCTATTTATTGTTTAATTAAATGGTTCATTTTTTCTACCTGTCCACTTGCCTGTGGTCTATAAGGAGTATGCAGTTGCCAATCTATCTTTAGAATCTTACTTATCTGTTCTACCACTTGTGCACAAAAATGTGAACCTCTATCAGAAGACATTGCTACTAGAATCCCAAAGCATGGTATTATTTTATTTAACAAGACTTTAACCACTTCTCTTGCTTTGTTTGTTCGACAGGGAAAGGCTTCAGGCCTTCCTGAAAACGTGTCAGTCAGAACCAGTAAATAATGATACCCCCCTTTTCTAGGGAGTTCTGAAAAATCAATTTGCCACTGTTGCCCCGAATAATTTCCTTTACCGATTATTCCAAATTTTATTCTATCCTTGGTATTGTGTAAGCAAATGCTACATTGTTGAGTTACTTGTTTTATCATATCGTCCCACTAATGTCTGACTCAGGCTCTTATGCAGTGTGCCAGCTCCCCAGTGCGTTTTATTGTGTTCTGTAAGAACTATGGGCCATGTCAAACTAGAGGGTATTACTATGGGGTTATCTTTTAAATATACTCATCCATCTGGTTTCATTTTACCTTTCAAATCTTCAATTAATTTTAAGTCTTCTTTTGTATAATTTGGATATAGTTTGGATTTTACCGTCTGGTATCAAAGACAATGCCTTCACCTCAGTTATTTCAGCTGCCTGCTTAGCCTCTGCCAATCGATTTTCCAATTTCAAAATCGCTGTTCCCCTTTTGGTGTCCCTGACAATGCATGATAGCTACCTTTTCTGGTTGTTTTACAGCCTCTAACAATTTTAAAATTTCTTCAGCATACTTTGTGTTTTCACTGAGCGGTCAGCAATCCATGTTCTTTCCAAATTGCTCCATGAGCATGTACCACGCCGAATGTATATTTAGAATCTGTCCAAATATTTACCCTTTTTCCCGCTGCCAGTTCCAATGCTCTCGTGAGAGCAACTATCTCCGCCTTTTGAGCTGATGTTCCAGGGGGTAAAGGCTTAGACTCGATTACCTGCTGAGTAGTTGTTATAGCATATCCAGCTTTACGTTGTCTTTGCGTAACAAAACTGCTCCCATCCGTGAACCAAGTTTCTTCCGCATCTTCCATGGGCTCCTCCTTAAGGTCTGGTCGGCTGGAATACACAGTCTCTAGAGTTTCTAAACAATCGTGAATCACAGCTTGTGCCGGAGCATCACTAAGAAAAGAGGCTAGATTCACAATATGAATTATCACAATTTCCACGTCGTCCTGTTCTACCAATATTGCTTGATATTTCAAAATCATCAATTCTTGTTTAAGTTGTTTAAAGACTTTTTGTGCTTCTCCAGTCCAGACTAACTTTGACTGGTTAATCTTTTTCAATTCACATAGAGGCTTTACCAATAGTCCATAATTATAAATCCAAAGGCGACACCAACCTGTCATTCCTAAAAAGGTTTGTAGCTCCTTTACCATTTGAGGTTCTGGAGTCCGGCAAATGACTTCCTTATGTTCAGTTCCTAGTTCTCGTTGTCCTTCCGAAATTTCAAATCCCAGATAGGTCACACTTTGTTGAGCCAGCTGGACTTTCTGTCAAGAGACTTGATATCCATTTAAACCCAGAAAATTAAGACGACTTATAGTCCATTGAATACAACTCCCTTTAGTCTCGGTAGCTATTAAGAGATCATCTACATATTGTAACAAAGCACCTTCAGTGTCCGGAGGTATCCATGTTTCGAGTTCCCTTGCTAATTGGTTTCCAAAAATAGTGGGGCTATTCTTGAATCCTTGAGGTAGTAATGTCCACGTAAGCTGCGTCTTTCTGCCCGAATCGGGATTTTCCCATTCAAAGGCGAATAGGTTTTGGCTTTCTGTGGCTAAGCCTAGGCAGAAGAAGGCATCTTTTAAATCCAGTACGGTAAACCAGACTTGACTATTCTTTAATTTAGTCAGCAAAGTATAAGGGTTTGCCACTACTGGATGTATATCCTCAGTGATTTTATTTATGGCCCTCAAATCCTGAACTAGCCTATAGCTTTTTCATCTGCCTTTTTAATTGGCAATATGGGTGCATTGTATTCTGATTCGCATTCAATCAATAATCCATACTGTAAAAATTGATCAATTATCTCTTTAATTCCTTTCCTATCTTCTATCCTCAAAGGATATTACTTAACCTTAATGGGTTTCTCTCCTGGCTTTAATTTAATAATTATTAAGGTCACATTTTTAGCTCTTCCAGGGACTTCGGTAGCCCAAACTCCTGGACATACTTGATCTGTGATCTCTAAAGGTATTTCACTTTTAGGGTCAGTTTGTATTAGTGCCAAGCTTAACACATTTATTAGTTGTTCTTCTCCTGTTCTTAATTCCATTTTCCCCTTTTCAAAGACAATTTCTGCTCCTACTTGCTCTAATAAATCTCTACCTAAGAGTGCCCATGAGGAGCTAGGCATAGATAAAAATCTGTGTATGCCCCATTGTTTCCCTAACTTGTACTTCAAAGGTTCACAAAAATAAGCCTTTTCGGTTACACCTTGTCCTGGTTTCAGTTAGAACAGAGTTAATTTTCTTCCTAGTAGCTGGGAGGATGCTATGTTTTGGCTTAGGATGAGAAGAGTGCTGATAACACCCCGATGTTTCAATTGTTGCAGAGCAATGCTTATACCAAGCCAAGGACATCTCAGCTTCTTGCTCTGTCCTGCCAACAGGCAGGCTGGGGGTGCAGTAAGAGCTGGGAGGGGACAGACCCAGGACAGGTGACCCAAACTAGCCAAAGGGGTATTCCATAGCATCTGACGTCAGGCTAAACAATACATAGGGGTGGCTAGCCAGGGGGAGGGGGCCGGACTGCTCGGGGTTAGGCTGGGCATCGGTCAGCGGGTGGTGAGCAATTGCATTGTGCATCACTTGTTTGTACACATTATTAGTAGTGGTACTATTATCATCATTGTATTATTATTATTATTATTATTGTTGTTGTTGTTGTTGTTGTTATTATTATTATTATTATTATTATTTTGTCTTATTAAACTGTCTTTATCTCAACTCACAGGCTTCACTTTCCATTTCTCTCCCCCGTCCCAGAGAGGGAGGGGGAGGGGGAGCGAACAGCTGCGTGGTGTTTAGCTGCCGGACGGGTTAAACCACGACACACCTTTTACCCTAACATAATAATTCTGTGAAGGCATTAATGCTTGATTTAGAACTGAATACGTTGCCCCATAGCAATAAGAAATTTCACTTCCATTCCTCCCCTAGCTTCATTATAACCAGTGGAGGATCCGCTAGGGTAGATTCCCCAGGTCCCCGTTATTCCTGTTGAAATCAGGGGTTGATTACCCTAGGAAAAGGCTAGTCAATTTGTCCTCCAAAGCCAGGTCCAAACCGTTTTGTTTGTTTTATTTATTTATTTATTTATTTATTTATTTATTTTCATTACATTTCAGAGTGTGTCCAAAAATTCCATAGGGCTTTCTTTTAGACCTTGTTGGAAGCATATTCTCAATTCCCAATTCATCCAGGTTTTAGTATTTACTTAACCGTTCATGATTTTCAGGATGATTCGGGTCTTAGTGGGGGTCGGTCAGGGGAATGCAATTGTCCACAGTTCCCTGAACGGTCCCATCAGCAATCTGAGCTCGCACATGAACTCAGGTTGTTTTAAGAGTTGACCTCTTTTCTGTTTCTGTGACAACTCTCTCAGACCGATCATGGTCCCTTTGCCCTAAAGGGCTAACACCCATGATTTTAAGATCTCTGCCTCGGGCAGGGGCAGAACTATTAACATTCCTACATCCTCTTTCCCTGCTCATTCAACTTCAAACACCTTTAACACTTTCAACAACCCTTTTAACACTTCCTTTATCTTTCTCCAGCCTGTACTTCTCTAATGCCAACATCAAAGGTTCAGTCAGGGGCCAACTTAATTCCCTACCTTTTCCCACCAAGATGCTGAAACATCAGTATACAACATTTCCTCCTGTTCTGCTTCTCAAAAAACAACATTAACTGTAGCAAAATATTATAGTTTAAAGTTCCGTTTAGGGGCCACTTTTCTCCACATTCCAGCTTATAAAGCGGCCACCACTGATTACGATATTTTATCAATGTTTTCCTGTTCACACTTCCACCGGCAGATCCTCCAATATCCTTCCAGTGACTTAAAACACATCCTAACACACTTTTCTTTAAAATTTCACTGCTTGTTTGCCCCCCCAGTTTCCAATTTACACTTTCAGAATACACATATTACTTACAAAAGCGTATCACAAAACGTATCACTCACAAAAATACGGGCACGCAATATCTTTCAGTAGCGATGCCACAAAACTACTATTAGCAATATTGCCAAAATCACAGTAACAATAGTCAGAGTCAAATTCCACATGCGATAAGTCAGAAAACCGAACTGTGTAACACCGTAACGATATCTTTCTTATAACAATGCCACGAACCTACTATTACCACCAGGAAAATAGCCAAAATCGCAGTAACAATAACCAGAGTTAAATACCATACTCCATGAGTCAGAAAACCGAAATAGACAACACAATTCCAGATGGACCTTAAAGCGAGCTCCTTCCTTAAGGTCCCCAAACATGTACTTATGGTGCTAACCACAAAGTATATACCAAACACTGCCTCGCAGAAGATCACCTTCTGACTTACAGACAGTTCCAGATGACCGGTCTACCAGAAAAACAAACCAGAATAAAGAATATACTCACTTACAATGATGGGGTCCTTGTCTGCCTCCGCAGTGATCCGGTGAGTCGAGGAGTCCCTCCGGGAAATCCCGGGGGTACCCTAGGGAGTCCTGTTCCCAGCGGGTCCTGCAGTCCGGCAGAGAGGTTGTCCCATCTGGGTCGCCAAATTGATTCAAAGATCGAAGCCGAAATTCCTTTAAGTGGTATATTCTTTATTGCAGCGCTGGATGCACGGGGGATCTCTCCACCTATCGTGCATACCCAAAGCAGAAAGCAGTCTTGAATTTATACAATCAATCTATCAATATTCTACAAGCACCTATACATATGCATTACCTATCCCCGCCTTCCCTCGCTTCTCATGCTAATTAGCCTTTTGGCACCTTGCGCCTGCGCAGAGCCTTCCAAGAATTGTGGGCAGGGGTCTTTGGGATGTGGGCAGGGGTCTTTGGGAGGAAGACCCCGAGTCTTCCTCACAGTGTACTTTTCACCTTTGGTCAGGAATCTGCTGAATTGGCATGTTTCTTAATTGCAAGAGCTGGTTGTTGCCAATTCTCCCGTTTGTTGTATCTTTATAATGAATTCCAATGTCCAGTTTCGAGAGTTATAGTCATTACATTCGTTTCTCTGTCTGCCTGCCGCTTCCTTATCATGAGTTCCAGTATCTTGTTTCGAGATATACAGTCCTTGTCTGGGGATTGTCCTTGCCTCCCCAATAGCTCCTTAATCAGCCTTCACACAATTATCTGAGAATGAAAGCTGCTTTCCAGTAATTCAGAAAGCCAAGTTACGTCTCAGCCTTTAGCATCTCGGGCTTTGGGGCCTGTCTGTAACATTTGGCACCAGCACTAATACTTTTTTTGGCATATGTTTAGCGTTTGGGGCCTGTGTCTGGGATTTGGGCCCTGTCTCGAACCACTGGGGCTTTGTCCTGGGTTTTGGAGCCTGCCTCTAGAGTTCAGGGCCTGTGATTAGGCTTTTGGGGTCTGTGTCTGGGGGCCGGTATCTGGGGGCAAGGGGGGAGCTGCTTGTAGACCCTTGGGGCCAGCATTGAGGGGGTTGGGAGCTGACTCTACACCTTTGGGGCCTGCTTCTGGGGGGGGGGGGGGTTGAGACCTGCATCTGGGGGAGGGGTGGGAGCTCTTTGTATTCCTTTGGAGCCTGTGTTGGGGGGGGGGGAAGGGGAGGGTTGGTTGGGAGGTGCTTGTACACTGTTGGAGCCTGGGTTGAGGGAGGAGGTTTGGAGCTGCTTCTACACCTTTGGGCCTGGCATCGGGGGTAGGGGGTTGGGTGCTGGTTGTAGGGGCCTGTGTTTGGGGGGGGGGGGGTTTGGGACCTGCGTCTGGGGGAGGGGTGGGAGCTGCTTGTACACCTTTGGGGCCTGCATGTGTGGGGGGTCAGGGCCTGTGTCTAGCGGGCTGGGAACTGCTTGTACAATGTAGGAATCTGTTTCTGCAGGGTGGCTGGGAGCTGTTTGTACAACTTTGGGGCCAGCATCTGGGGGTGGCTGGGAGCTGCCTGTACACTGTAGGGGCCTGTGTTTGTGGGGGCCTTGGGGGCCTCCCTCGGGGGGGGGGGGGAGGGTTGGGAGCTGCTTGTATAGGGTAGGGGGCGTGCCTGGCAGGGGTTGGGAGCTGCTTGTAGAATTTGGGGCCCTGTGTCTGGGGGGGGGGTTGGGGCCTGTATCTCAGGGGTGTTGGGAACTGGTTGTACACCTTTGGGTCCTGTCTCTGGGGGGGGAGCTACTTGTACCCTTACCATAAGCCGTACTCTAACACATACTTCTACCAGTACCCTTACCCTTACCGTAACCCTTACCTTTACCCTTACTCTTACCCTTACCAAAGCATTACCCTTACCCTTAACGTAAGCCTAAACCTTAACCTTATCCTTACACTTACACTTACCGTAACCCTTACCCTTTCTGCTACACTTACCCTTAGCCTAAATCTAAACCTTACACTTACCCTAACCCTAACACTTACCCTTACCATTACCCATATACTTACTCTTACCCTAACCCTAAATCTTACTCAAACACTTACCCTGACCCTTACATTAACCCTAAACCGTACCCTAAAACTTACACTTACTCTTAACCTTAACCTTACGCTTAACCTTAACCTACTACTTACCCTTTCTTATCCGTCACCCTACACCTAAAATTAACCCTAACCATTACCCTAACACTTACCCTTACCCTAACCCAAACCCTAATCCTAACTCTAAACCTTACCCTGACTTGTACACTTATCCTTATCCTTACACTTACCCTAACACTTACCCTTACACTTATCCTTATACATATAACTTACCCTTACCCTAAAACTTAACCTAACTCTAACCCTAAACCTTACCTTAACCCTTACTCTGACCCTTACATTAACCCTTACCCTTACCCTAAAACTTACTCTTAACCTTAACCTTACCCTTAACCTTAACCTAATACTTACCCTTCCGTTTCCCTCACCCTAACCCTAAAATTAACCCTAACCATTACCCTAACACCTACCCTTACCCTAACCCTTACTCTAACCCTTACAATGACCCGTACCCTTACACATACACTTACCCTTACTCTTACCCTAAACCTTACCCTTACCATAAGCCATATTCTAACAAATTCTACCCGTACCCTTACCCTTACCGTAATCCTTACCCTTTATGTTACCCTAAACCTTACCCTTACCCTAACACTTACCCTTATCGTAAACCTTACCCTTTCTGCTACATTTACCATTAGCCTAAATCTAAACCTTACACTTACCCTTACCTTAACCCAATACTTACCCTTACGTTTCCCTCACCCTAACCCTAAAATTAACCCGAACCATTATTCTAACACTTACCCTTACCCTAACCCTAACCCTTACTCTAACCCTTACCCTGACCCATACCCTTACACTCACCCTTACCCTTACATTACCCTAACTCTTACCCATACCATAACCCATACCCTAACACATATTTTTACCCTTAACCTTACCGTTACCCTTACCCTTACTCTATCCGTTACCCTTACGCTTACCCTTAACATAAACCTTACCATTAATCTTACCCTTACGCTAACCCTTACCCTTACCCTATCCCTTACACTTATCCTTATCCATACCCTTAACCTTACCCCAACCCTTACCCTTAAGCTGAACCTAACCCTAAACCTTACCCCAAACCTTTCCCTGAACCTTACACTAACCATAACCCTTAACCTAAACCTTACACTTACTCTTAACCTTAACCTTACCCTTAACCTTAAGCTAGTACTTAACCTTACATTTTTCTCACCCTAATCCTAAAATTAACCCTAACCATTACCCTAACACTTAACCGTTACACTTACCCTTATTCTATCCGTTACCCTTACGCTTACCCTTAACATAAACCTTACCATTAATCTTACCCTTACGCTAACCCTTACCCTTACCCTATCCCTTACACTTATCCTTATCCATACCCTTAACCTTACCCCAACCCTTACCCTTAAGCTGAACCTAACCCTAAACCTTACCCCAAACCTTTCCCTGAACCTTACATTAACCATAACCCTTAACCTAAACCTTACACTTACTCTTAACCTTAACCTTACCCTTAACCTTAAGCTAGTACTTAACCTTACATTTTTCTCACCCTAATCCTAAAATTAACCCTAACCATTACCCTAACACTTAACCGTTACACTTACCCTTATTCTATCCGTTACTCTTACACTTTCCCTTAACATAAACCTTACCCTTTACCTTACCCTTACCATAAGCCATACATCAACACTTACATGTACACTTACGCTTACACTTATCCTAGTAATTACTCGTACAATTACCCTTAACCTAACCATAAACATTAAGGATAAGCTTAAGGGTCACCCTTAAGGTTAACGTTATCCTAACACTTACACTTAAGTTCATGGTAAGGGTTAGAGTAAGGGTAAGTGTTAGGGTAATGGTTAGGCTAATTTTAGGTTTAGGGTGAGGGAAACGTAAGAGTAAGTATTAGGTTACAGCTAAGGTTAAGGTTAAGAGTAAGTGTAAGGTTTAGTGTAAGGATTAGGGTTAATGTAAGGGTCAAGGTAAGGGTTGGGGTAAAGGTTTAGGTAAAGGGTAAAAATATGTATATTGTAAGGGTGAGGGGTTAGGGTAATGGTTAGATTTTAGTTAGATTTAGGTAAGGGTGAGGGTTCGGGTAAGGTTTAGAATTAGGCAAAGGGTAAGTGTAGCAGAAAGGGTAAGGTTTAGGATAAGGGTAAGTGTTAGGATAAGGGTAAGGTTTAGGGTTAGCTTAATAGTAAGGTTAAGGGTAATTGTACGAGTAATTGCTAGGGTAAGTGCAAGCGTAAGTGTACATGTAAGTGTTGTTGTATGGCTTATGGTAAGGGTAAGGTCAAGGGTAAGGTTTATGTTAAGGGTAAGCGTAAGGGTAAGGGTAACGGATAGAGTAAGGGTAAGGGTAAGGTTAAGGGTAACGGTAAGGTTAAGGGTACAAATATGTGTTAGGTTATGGGTTATGGTATGGGTAAGAATTAGGGTAAGTATAAGGGTAAGGGTAAGTGTAAGGGTACAGGTCAGGGTAAGGGTTAGAGTAAGGGTTAGGGTTGGGGTAAGGTTAAGTGTTAGGGTAATGGTTAGGGTTAGTTTTAGGGTTAAAGTCAGGAAAATGTATGCGTAAGTATTAGGTGAATGTTAAGGGTAAGGTTAAGGTTAAGAGTAAGGGTAAGGTTTAGGGTAAGGGTTAGGGTTAATGTAAGGGTCAGGGTAAGGGTTGGGGTAAGGTTTAGGGTAAGGGTTAGGTTCAGGATAAGTGTTAGGGTAAGGGTAAGGTTAATGGTAACCGTAAGTGTAAAGGTAAGGGTTAGGGTAAGGGTAAGAATAAGGGTATGGGTAACGGTAAGGGCGAGGGTTAGGCTAAGGGTAAGTGTAAGGTTTAGATTTAGGCTAAGGGTAAGTGTAACAGAAAGGGTAAGGTTTACGGTAAGGGTAAGTGTTAGGATAAGGGTAAGGTTTAGGGTTAGGTTAAGGGTAATGGTAAGGGTAACGGTAAGGGTAAGGGTAACGGTAAGGGTAAGGGTAACGGTAATGGTAAGGGTAAGGTAAGGGTAACAGTAACGGTAAGGGTAAGGGTTACGGTAAGGGTACGGTTACGGGTAGAAGTATGTGTTAGAGTATGGGTTATGGTAAGGGTAAGGGTTAGAGTAAGGGTTAGGGTAAGGGTAATGGTTAGGGTTAATTTTAGGGTTAGGGTGAGGGAAAAGTAAGGGTAAGTATTAGGTTAAGGTTAAGGGTAAGGTTAAGGTTAAGTTTTAGGGTTAGGGTTAATGTAAGGGTCAGGGTAAGGGTTCAGGTAAGGTTTAGGGTTAGGGTTAGGTTAAGGTTAAGTGTTAGGGTAAGGGTAAGGTAAATGGTAACCGTAAGTGTAAGGGTAAGGGTTAGGGTAAGGGGAAGAGTAAGGGGAAGGGGAAGGGGAAGTCTAAGGGTCCGGGTCCGGGTAAAAGTTAGAGTAAGGGTTAGGGTTAGGTAAGGATAAGTGTTCAGGTAATGGTTACGGTTAATTTTAGGGTTATGGTGAGGGAAAGGTAAGGGTATGTTTTAGTTTAAGGGTAAGGTTAAAGGTAAGATTAAGTGTAAGGTTTAGGTTAAGGGTTAGGATTAGAGTTAGGGTTAGGGTAAGGGTTAGGGTTAATGTAAGGGTCAGGGTAAGGGTTGGGGTAAGGTTTAGGTCAAGGGTAAAAGTAAGTATAATGGTAAGGGTAAGGGTGAGGGTTAGGGTAAGGTTTAGAATTAGGCAAAGGGTAAGTGTAGCAAAAAGGGTAAGGTTTAGGATAAGGGTAAGTGTTAGGATAAGGGTAAGGTTTAGGGTTAGCTTAATAGTAAGGTTAAGGGTAATTGTACGAGTAATTGCTAGGGTAAGTGCAAGCGTAAGTGTACATGTAAGTGTTGTTGTATGGCTTATGATAAGGGTGTGAGGAATGTTTTAACAATTCGTGTCCATAAAGAACAATTCTGTTTGAATCCTGTCTGCCTCTGGGCCCTGCACTGGCAATTTAATTCTTGAACCTCAGCTGCAGTGTGTCCCAGTCTCCCGCTCATTCTAGTCAATTTATCACTCCTTAAATTTATGAACCTGTTTGCTTTTGTTATTCCGGACTTCTATTTCTAACACTGCTATAGATGTGTCTGTGAATGGCTGGGGAAGAATGTTTTAATTACTCGTGAAGCTGTTTGTGTTTGATGTCTGGGAGTTTCAGAACAACTGATAACAACTAGTGACTGTTATGGGATACTATGCGGATCTTTGGTATCTGGTTAGGGGGGCCGAGAGATTAAGAGGAAGGAAAAAGAAGCTGAAGGACGGCTGGGAGACAAGTCTTGAAGAGAATGTTCTATAAACTTGGTATGGTGCCAAGTAAGTACAAAGGGGGAGAGGAAGACTACGAGCCTTCAGCATGAAAGACCCCTAGAGACCCCCAGAAGAGACCCCAGAGGAGACTGCGCATGCTCCAGTAGGAGGGACTGCACCCCGGAAGCTAATTTTAATAATCTATTTTTTTTAGAAGTAGTAATGAATATGTATTAGTCTAGGAGCATAAAAATCAGCTGCTTGATGTAACTGGTGTGCGTCCTGGTGGAGCGGAGACTCCCGGTGCACCCAGCGCTGTTTGCTTACCTCTATTCCTTTATATTCTTTCAATAAATCCTATTTTTTTATTTAATCCTAATTTGAATCCTGAGCCATTTATAACAAGGGTTAGGTTAACTTTAAGGTTTATGTTAAGTGTAAGTGTAAGGGTAACGGAGACAGTAAAGGTAAGGGTAAGGGGAATGGTAAAGTTAAGGCTACAAGTACGTGTTAGGATATGGGTTATGGTAAGGGTAAGGGTTAGGGTAAGGGTAAGTGTTAGGGTAATGATTAGGGTTAATTTTAGGGTTAGGGTGAGGGAAACATAAGGGTAAGTGTTAGGGTAATAGTTAAGGGTAAGGTTAAGGTTAAGAGTAAGTGTAACTTTTAGGGTAAGGGTTAGGGTTAATGTAAGGGTCAGGGTAAGGGCTGGGGTAAGGTTTAGGGTTAGGGTTAGGTTAAGGGTAAGGATTAGGGTAAGGGTAAGGGTATGGATAAGGATAAGTGTAAGTGTTAGGGTAAGGGTAATGTTAAAGGTAACAGTAAGTGCAAGGAGAAGGGTTAGGGTAAGGGTAAGAGTAAGGGTATTGGCAACAGTAAGGGTGAGGGTTACAGTAAGGGTAAGTGTAAGGTTTAGATTTAGGCTAAGGGTAAGTGTAGCAGAAAGGGTAAGGTTTACTGTAAGGTTTAAGGTTTCGGCTTCGGTTAAGGGTAAGGGTAAGGGTAATTGTACGAGTAATTGCTAGGGTAAGTGTAAGCGTAAGTGTACATGTAAGTGTTGTTGTAGGGCTTATGGTAAGGGTAAGGTCAAGGGTAAGGTTTATGTTAAGGGTAAGCGTAAGGGTAACGGATAGAGTAAGGGTAAGGGTAAGGTTAAGGGTACAAATATGTGTTAGGGTATGGGTTATGGTATGGGTAAGAATTAGGGTAAGTATAAGGGTAAGGGTAAGTGTAAGGGTACAGGTCAGGGTAAGGGTTAGAGTAAGGGTTAGGGTTAGGGTTAGGGTAAGTGTAAGGGTTAGGGTAAGGGTTAGTTTTAGGGTTAAAGTCAGGAAAACGTATGCGTAAGTATTAAGTTAATGTTAAGGGTAAGGTTAAGGTTAAAAGTAAGTGTAAGGTTTAGGGTAGAGGTTAGGGTTAATGTAAGGGTCAGGGTAAGGGTTGGGGTAAGGTTTAGGGTAAGGGTTAGGTTCAGGATAAGTGTTAGGGTAAGGGTAAGGTTAATGGTAACCGTAGGGTTACGGTAAGGGTAAGAATAAGGGTATGGGTAATGGTAAGGGCGAGGGTTAGGCTAAGGGTAAGTGTAAGGTTTAGATTTAGGCTAAGGGTAAGTGTAGCAGAAAGGGTAAGGTTTACGGTAAGGGTAAGTGTTAGGATAAGGGTAAGGTTTAGGGTTAGGTTAAGGGTAAGGGATAGGGTAAGGGTAAGGGTTACGGTAACGGTAAGGGTAAGGGTTACGGTAAGGGTACGGGTACGGGTAGAAGTATGTGTTAGAGTATGGGTTATGGTAAGGGTAAGGGTTAGGGTAAGGGTAAGTGTTGGGGTAATGGTTAGGGTTAATTTTAGGGTTAGGGTGAGGGAAAAGTAAGGGTAAGTATTAGGTTAAGGTTAAGGGTAAGGTTAAGGTTAAGTTTTAGGGTTAGGGTTAATGTAAGGGTCAGGGTAAGGGTTCAGGTAAGGTTTAGGGTTAGGGTTAGGTTAAGGTTAAGTGTTAGGGTAAGCGGAAGTTGTATGGATAAGGATTAGTGTAAGGGATAGGGTAAGGGTAAGTGTTCGGGTAAGGGTAAGGTTAATGGTAACCGTAAGTGTAAGGGTAAGGGTTAGGGTAAGGGGAAGAGTAAGGGTAAGGGTAGGGGAAGTCTAAGGTTATGGGTCAGGGCTAAAAGTTAGAGTAAGGGTTAGGGTTAGGGTTAGGTAAGGATAAGTGTTAGGGTAATGGTTACGGTTAATTTTAGGGTTATGTTGAGGGAACATAGCAACAGTGCGCGCAGTCGCAGAATATACCAGGATGTGCTGAGTAATCCCAGAATTAGCAAGGTATAAAAAGGGACCCTGGCAGGGGTGAGGTGCGTGGCGTTGGCGGAGCTGAGACTCCCCGGCTGCCCAGTGCTGTTTTGCTTGATGTTTGCTTACTCAATAAATTCCTTTCTATGATTAATACAATGCTCTCTGAAAATTAATTAAGGGGGCAACTTATAACACTTTGGACGCTCAAAACCCAAACCCAAAAACTTTGGACGCTCAAAACCCTATCCCGAAAACAGGACGCTCAAAGCCCTAACCCAAAAACATTAGGATGCTCCAAGCCCTAACCCAAAAACATTCGGACGCTCAAAACCCAAACCCAAAACATTAAGATGCTCCAAACCCTATCCGGAAAACATTAGGAAGCTCAAAGACCTATCCCAAATACTTAGGACGCTCAAAACCCTATCCTGGAAACACTGAGATGCTCAGAACCCTATCCTCAAAATTTAGGACGCTCCAAACCCTAACCCAAAAACATTAGGACGCTCAAAGCCCCAACCCAAAACATTAGGACGCTCCAAACCCTATCCTGGAAACATTAAGATGCTCAAAACCCTATCCTGAAAACTGAGGATGCTCATTACCCAGACCCAAAATATTAAGATGCTCAAAACCCTAACCCAACTACTTAGGATGCTTGAAAGCCTATCCCAAAAAATTAGGGCACACAAAAGCCTAACCCCAAAAATTAAGATGCTCAAAATCCAAACTCCCAAAATTAGGATACTCAAAACCCTGGACCTGGAGAAACTAACCTGAAAAAAAAAAACAAAACAAAACAAAAAAAAGATCTTAAAACCCTAACCGTAAATAACTGACCAAAAATAAAACCTTAAGACTCTAACCCTAAAAAACATATCAACACTACAACCCAAAAAACTCTAATACCCTAACACGCTAACCCTGAAACCCTTAAAACCCTAACCCCCAAATCCTTAAAACCCTAACTGTTAAAACTCCAACCCTAAAAACCTTAAAATCCTAAACATAAACCCTGAAACCCCTTACCCTGAAACCCAACCCTAGTGCCCAATCCCTGAAACCTTAAAACCCTGAATCAATCTGTAGCAAACAGCATAGGCTGAGTCGAGGATCTCAGTACAGTAGCATTATTATTCGAGATTACAATGGCGGGTGTCCCACAAGCAGGAGGGTGCCTACTAATTCCATACACAGTTTATACATTTTTTTTTTCTGCCGAGGACCGGGACCCTCCCGACCCTCCCCTGTTTCCCCTTTAACTGTGCTATTCAAGGTTCATAATCTAGCTGGTGCTTCACAGAAAATACACAGCTGCTGGCCTGTTACAAGTCACATTTCTTTTGAGGTTTTTACTCTTTGAGGTGGTAATGTTTCTTACGCCGTGATTTCCACCTAATTGCTGTAAGGATTCTGGTTGTCTGCGTTTTACAAGGTTGTCTGTTATAATAAATAAAAGTCCCAAATAGGATTACAATCAAAGTTTACAATTCACTGAATGAATAGAGGTAAGCAAACAGTGCTGGGTACGCCGGGAGTCTCTGCTCCACCAAGACGCGCACCAGTTATACACCAGTTACCTCCCTTAAGGGATATAGAGAAGCCCTCTCAGATACATCCGTCCTACTTCTCCTGCATGCGGCCGGAGGTCGGTCTAATTCTGGTGCTGTTGGTGGTGGAAGCTGGGGCAACGGTGGTACTGGTGGCGATACCACAGCCACCGGAGGGGGAGCCGCCGGGAGTGGATTGTTAGGATATGGAGGTGGTAGCTTATCCAACGGCTCACGTTTATCTTCTTTTTCTTTTTCATGTTCTTCTTGTTCTTCAAATTTCTTACCTGCTTTTAGTGTAAATATTGAGGCTGGAAAAGGACCTGAAGTCCTCCTGATCCATAATCCTGCATAATCACTTTCTTCCTGGCTAAAAGCTTCCTTTGAATTAACATGGATATTTAAGGCCTGGCAAATCCAGTCTTTGAAGGTTCCAAAAACAGGCCAAAAGACATGTAGTCTTAAAGGCTCCTTTGGCCATTCTGTCACATAATACTGGACCATTTTTAATTTACTTTTTCCTTTTCTGGGGTCCCTATCATTCCAATTTCTAATCGTTATTCCTAATGGACTTTCTGGTGGTATGACTGGTAATTTGCTCCCTTTCTTCCGGTCTCTGGTCTTCGATTTTGTCTGACCCATCTAGGAATTTTACTCTGGCAATTCCCATAGCCCTTGGTTACCTTAGTAAGAGTGTCTTGCAGGGGGTCGAGGACCTATCACACACCCACAAATCCTATAGGAATCCCTTCGGTCCTTCACCGGCCAAGTCCCTCACGGGAGATTGGAACCGCGGTTAGAAGACCTCCACAATCGCTTCGGAACTAAGTTCCATCTCAGTCACACTCTTACACACACAGGCAACCGAACCCCACCCAACCGAACGGTATACGCTTTAAATGCTTACGACTCCGTCATCTTCGTTCGGATCTTCACACACACAATTATGGGCAAAATATAGTGCTGCAGCTGGCAAGGGAGCTGAAAAAAAGAATCAGAAACTTTGCTTACCTTTATTCAGGTTTAAGATGCCATTAGTTCCGACCTGACTCAAACAGCAGCCACCAAATGGTGGGGGTGCCTCTCCTAGATCAAACCAGAAATCAGGAACCAAAGCCCTCCCGGACGAGAGCCCACTTGTAATAAATGACTGGGTCCCAAATAGGATTGCAATTGAAATTTACAATTTATTAATTGAATAGAGGTAAGCAAGCAGCGCTGGGTGCGCCAGGAGTCTCTGCTCCACCAAGACGCACACAAGTTACATCAGGCGGCTGGTTTTTATGCTGCTAGGCTAATACATATTCATTACTACTTCTACAAAACGCAGGGTTATTCTAATTAGTTCCCAGAATCCAAACCCTCCCACTGGTGCAGGCGTTATCAGTCTCCGGTGGTCCCTCTGGGGGCCGCTCGTACTGAAGGCTCGTAGTCTTCCTCCCAGGCTTTTCTCTTGTCCATCTCCTTTGTCCATCTTGGCTGGATGGCAGACACTTGCATAGTGTCCCATGCAACAGTTGTAATAGTTAGCAGTTATTCTGAAACCCCTTTGTTCTCTTATCCCCTATTGACCGGAATTGCTGGACCATTCCTTTGCAAGATTCAAGAACTATATATATTAACCACTCTGGTTTTCTCAGACTTTTCATCATATCATGCGGCCCTAGCATTGTTCCATATTGACACGAATCAGATGAACTCATTTCACACTGTTAAGCTGTCTTATCACTGCAAGCATATCTCAATACCACCTTCCTTCCCTCTACAGGATGTAACTGCGCAAAAACAACATTTTTATTCCCACAACCTTGATCCCCTTACCCTGAAATCCTTATTCCCCTTAAACCTAACAACTCTAACCACAACCCTAACCCTTATTATCAACCCCCTAACACTAATGACACTGACCTTAATCCAAACCCCAAACTGCCCCTAACCCCAGACAACCAACAACGAAACACACACACACAAAGATGGAAACTACAAAAAAGGCAAAACCCACGATACAGGCCCCAAATCACAAATACACAACCAAAATGCTACAGAAAAGCCCCAGATGCAGGCCCCAAATGCTACTGCTAGGCCTCAAAAGCTCAAGATGC
This sequence comes from Aythya ferina, assembly GCF_964211825.1. Lineage (NCBI taxonomy): Eukaryota > Metazoa > Chordata > Aves > Anseriformes > Anatidae > Aythya > Aythya ferina. Next base: position 585,057 of record NC_140309.1, on the reverse strand, counting down.
ATCCCAAAGCAAAAATGCAGGCCCCAAACGTTACAGAAAAGCCCCCAAACCCAGGCTGCACAAGTCTACAAGCAGGCCCCAAACTGCCAACAGAAGCAGGCACCAACCACACCCAGATGCAGACCCCAACTGCCCACAAGCAGCTCCTACCCCACCACCCCCTCCCAAGAACTGGACTCCACCCAGACACTGGCCCAAGACCCGGACCCGACCCCCGCCAACCCCCCTACCCTCCCCCCGACACAGGTGTACAAGCAGCTCACAACCCGCCCCTTCAGAGACCGGTCCCACTCCCCCCACCCCCCCCAAGACACGGGATGCGGAGGTGTACAACCAACTCCCAACTCCCTCCCCCTCAAAGGGAGGCCCCAAAGACCCCCAAATGGAGGCTCCTAGAGTGAACAAATAGCTCCCAACTTCCCCAGGCACAGGCCCCCCCCCCCCCCCCAAACACAGGCCACAAAGGTGTATAAACAGCCCAGACCCCCCTCCAAGACCATGGCCCATATAGTGTACAAGCAGCTCCCAAACACCCACAGATGCAGGCCCCAACCCTTCTCAAAAGGGAGGCACCTAGAATGCATGAGCAACTCCCAACCAGCCTAAACATAGGTCCAAAAGTGCACAAGCAGCTCCCAACCCCCCTCAAATACAGACCCCAAAAGTGTACAAGTAGCTCCCCCCCTGAGACAGGACCCAAAGGTGTACAACCAGTTCCCAACACCCCTGAGACACAGGCCCCAACCGCCCCCCCAGACACAGCGACCCAAATTCTACAAGCAGCTCCCAACCCCTGCCAGGCACGCCCCCTACCCTATACAAGCAGCTCCCAACCCTCCCCCCCCCCCCCGAGGGAGGCCCCCAAGGCCCCCACAAACACAGGCCCCTACAGTGTACAGGCAGCTCCCAGCCACCCCCAGATGCTGGCCCCAAAGTTGTACAAACAGCTCCCAGCCACCCTGCAGAAACAGATTCCTACATTGTACAAGCAGTTCCCAGCCCGCTAGACACAGGCCCTGACCCCCCACACATGCAGGCCCCAAAGGTGTACAAGCAGCTCCCACCCCTCCCCCAGACGCAGGTCCCAAGCCCCCCCCCCAAACACAGGCCCCTGCAACCAGCACCCAACCCCCTACCCCCGATGCCAGGCCCAAAGGTGTAGAAGCAGCTCCAAACCTCCTCCCTCAACCCAGGCTCCAACAGTGTACAAGCACCTCCCAACCAACCCTCCCCTTCCCCCCCCCCCCCCCCCGCCCCCCGACACAGGCTCCAAAGGAATACAAAGAGCTCCCACCCCTCCCCCAGATGCTGGTCTCAACCCCACCCCGCCCCCAGAAGCAGGCCCCAAAGGTGTAGAGTCAGCTCCCAACCCCCTCAATGCCGGCCCCAAGGGTCTACAAGCAGCTCCCCCCTTGCCCCCAGATACCGGCCCCCAGACACAGACCCCAAAAGCCTAATCACAGGCCCTGAACTCTAGAAACAGGCTCCAAAACCCAGGACAAAGCCCCAGTGGTTCGAGACAGGGCCCAAATCCCAGACACAGGCCCCAAACGCTAAACATATGCCAAAAAAAGTATTAGTGCTGGTGCCAAATGTTACAGACAGGCCCCAAAGCCCGAGATGCTAAAGGCTGAGACGTAACTTGGCTTTCTGAATTACTGGAAAGCAGCTTTCATTCTCAGATAATTGTGTGCAGGCTAGATAGGATGGGGCTTCAGGCACCTCTTCACCTGAGGAAACACACTGCCATCAGGCACCGCTGTGCCAGACAAGCTTGTTCTGCTAGAACACCCTACTCAGATGCACTGTGGCATTCAAGTGAACTGCTTTCATGCAAATATAACGACTGATGTTACAACCCACCTTGCCTGTGGCACCTGATGAACAGAAGAGTAAGCCACCGCAGCGCTTCAAAACCATCCCTGCACGTGCCGCTCCTTGTCGCTCTCTGGCCTTATCTCATATCCTTATCCACTTCTGTGGAGAGCCTGCCACGGCACCTGCAAAGCAAGACGGACACCTTTCATAGTCACCTTGTGCTACTTGGTCGTTCTGCTCCAACCCAGCTCATGACCAGCCCCTCTTCTTACACAGCTCTTCAGAGTGCAGTTTGCTCCTTTGAGCCTGTGCGAGACACCTGTGAAAGAAAAAGAAACGCATAGGCCGATGCAGCATCCAAAGACACAGCACAACTAGGTGAGTTACTCTCATCTGCTCCCTTACCTCTGCCGCTTACCAGCCCCCGAGGCAGATGCTTCAATCTACCCTCTTCAAACAGCTACAACACCTCTAAAAGACAAAGAGGGGATGCTTAGAGGAACAGTGAGACCTACAACACAACAACTGCTACATCTGTTCCTCACTCACCTTGCCAGAGGCAGCTCTGCGTGTGACATCCCAGGTTGTACACTGCGTTACCTAACCCTTACCGTAACCCTTACCCTAACCCTTCTCACCCTTACCATTACCCAAATCCTTACCTTTACTTTTTCCTTACCCTTACTCTTTCCTTTAACAATAACCTTACCCTTACCCTATACCTTACTCCAACCCTTCCCCTTACCTTCCCCTTCCCCTTACACTTAACCTAACCCTTACCCTTCTGCTTCCCCTAAAACATATCCTAACACATTCCCTTACCCTTAAACTTACCCTAACCCTTTCTATTACCCTTACACTTACTCTTGCCCTAATCCTTGCTTGCACCCTTACACTTATCCTAACCCTTACCCTTACCCATACTCAAACCCTTACTCTAACCCTTACCCTGACCCGTACCCTTACCCTTACCCTTAACCTAAGCCTAAACCTTAAACCTTACTTTAAAGCTTACCCTTTCTGCTACACTTACCCTTAGCCTAAATCTAAACCTTACACTTACCCTTAGCCTAACCCTCACCCTTACCATTACCCATACCCTTATTCTTACCCTTACCGTAACCCTTACCTTTACACTTACGGTTACCATTAACCTTACCCTTACCCTAACATTTATCCTTAACCTAACCCTTACCCTAAACCTTACCCCAACCCTTACCCTGACCCTTACATTAACCCTAACCCTTACCCTAAACCTTACCCTTACTCTTAACCTTAACCTTACCCTTAACATTCACCTAATACTTACGCATACGTTTTCCTGACTTTAACCCTAAAACTAACCCTAACCATTACCCTAACATTTAACCTTACCCTAACCCTAACCCTTACTCTAAACCTTACCCTGACCTGTACCCTTACACTTACCCTTACCCTTATACTTACCCTAATTCTTACCCATACCATAACCCATAACCTAACACATATTTGTACCCTTAACCTTACCGTTACCCTTAACCTTACCCTTACCCTTACTCTATCCCTTACCCTTACGCTTACCCTTAACATAAACCTTACCCTTGACCTTACCCTTACCATAAGCCATACAACAACACTTACATGTACACTTACGCTTGCACTTACCCTAGCAATTACTCGTACAATTACCCTTAACCTTACTATTAAGCTAACCCTAAACCTTACCCTTATCCTAACACTTACCCTTATCCTAAACCTTACCCTTTCTGCTACACTTACCCTTTGCCTAATTCTAAACCTTACCCGAACCCTCACCCTTACCTAAATCTAACTAAAATCTAACCATTACCCTAACCCCTCACCCTTACAATATACATATTTTTACCCTTTACCTAAACCTTTACCCCAACCCTTACCTTGACCCTTACATTAACCCTAATCCTTACACTAAACCTTACACTTACTCTTAACCTTAACCTTAGCTGTAACCTAATACTTACTCTTACGTTTCCCTCACCCTAACCCTAAAATTAACCCTAACCATTACCCTAACACTTACCCTTACCCTAACCCTTACTCTAACCCTTACAATGACCCGTACTTTTACACATACCCTTACACTTACCCTTACTCTTAAACTTACACTAACCCTTACCCTTAACTAAATCTAACCCTTACACTAAACATCATCCTTACCCTTACCATTATCCCTTCTCTTACCCTTATCCTAAACATTTCCCAAACCCTTACCCTTACATTAAACCTAACCCTTACCATAACTCTTAACCTTATCCTTAAACTTAACCTAATACTTACCCTTCCGTTTCCCTCACCCTAAACCTAAAATTAGCCTAACCATTACCCTAACACTTACCCTTACTCTAACCCTTACCATGAACTTAAGTGTAAGTGTTAGGATAACGTTAACCTTAAGGGTGACCCTTAAGCTGATCCTTAATGTTTATGGTTAGGTTAAGGGTAATTGTACGAGTAATTACTAGGATAAGTGTAAGCGTAAGTGTACATGTAAGTGTTGATGTATGGCTTATGGTAAGGGTAAGGTAAAGGGTAAGGTTTATGTTAAGGGAAAGTGTAAGAGTAACGGATAGAATAAGGGTAAGTGTAACGGTTAAGTGTTAGGGTAATGGTTAGGGTTAATTTTAGGATTAGGGTGAGAAAAATGTAAGGTTAAGTACTAGCTTAAGGTTAAGGGTAAGGTTAAGGTTAAGAGTAAGTGTAAGGTTTAGGTTAAGGGTTATGGTTAATGTAAGGTTCAGGGAAAGGTTTGGGGTAAGGTTTAGGGTTAGGTTCAGCTTAAGGGTAAGGGTTGGGGTAAGGTTAAGGGTATGGATAAGGAAAAGTGTAAGGGATAGGGTAAGGGTAAGGGTTAGCGTAAGGGTAAGATTAATGGTAAGGTTTATGTTAAGGGTAAGCGTAAGGGTAACGGATAGAGTAAGGGTAAGGGTAACGGTAAGGTTAAGGGTAAAAATATGTGTTAGGGTATGGGTTATGGTATGGGTAAGAGTTAGGGTAATGTAAGGGTAAGGGTGAGTGTAAGGGTATGGGTCAGGGTAAGGGTTAGAGTAAGGGTTAGGGTTAGGGTAAGGGTAAGTGTTAGAATAATGGTTCGGGTTAATTTTAGGGTTAGGGTGAGGGAAACGTAAGGGTAAGTATTGGGTTAAGGTAAGGGTAAGTGTAAGGTTTAGATTTAGGCTAATGGTAAATGTAGCAGAAAGGGTAAGGTTTACGATAAGGGTAAGTGTTAGGGTAAGGGTAAGGTTTAGGGTAACATAAAGGGTAAGGATTACGGTAAGGGTAAGGGTACGGGTAGAATTTGTTAGAATATGGCTTATGGTAAGGGTAAGGTTTAGGGTAAGAGTAAGGGTAAGTGTATGTGTAAGGGTACGGGTCATTGTAAGGGTTAGAGTAAGGGTTAGGGTAAGGGTAGGTGTTAGGGTAATGGTTAGGGTTAATTTTAGGGTTAGGGTGAGGGAAACGGAAGGGTAAGTATTAGGTTAAGGTTAAGGGTAAGGTTAAGGTTAAGAGTAAGTTTTAGGGTAAGGGTAAGGGTTAATGTAAGGGTCAGAGTAAGGGTTAAGGTAAGGTTTAGGGTTAGAGTTAGGTTAAGGTTAAGTTTTAGGGTAAGGGTAAGTTATATGTATAAGGATAAGTGTAAGGGTAAGTGTTAGGATAAGTGTAAGGATAAGGATAAGTGTACAAGTCAGGGTAAGGTTTAGAGTTAGGATTAGGGTTTGGGTTAGGGTAAGGGTAAGTGTTAGGGTAATGGTTAGGGTTAATTTTAGGTGTATGGTGACGGATAAGAAAGGGTAAGTAGTAGGTTAAGGTTAAGCGTAAGGTTAAGGTTAAGAGTAAGTGTAAGTTTTAGGGTACGGTTTAGGGTTAATGTAAGGGTCAGGGTAAGTGTTTGAGTAAGATTTAGGGTTAGGGTAAGAGTAAGTATATGGGTAATGGTAAGGGTAAGTGTTAGGGTTAGGGTAAGTGTAAGGTTTAGATTTAGGCTAAGGGTAAGTGTAGCAGAAAGGGTAAGGGTTACGGTAAGTGTAAGTGTAAGGATAAGGTTAAGGTTTAGGCTTACGTTAAGGGTAAGGGTAATGCTTTGGTAAGGGTAAGAGTAAGGGTAAAGGTAAGGGTTACGGTAAGGGTAAGGGTACTGGTAGAAGTATGTGTTAGAGTACGGCTTATGGTAAGGGTACAAGAAGCTCCCCCCCCAGAGACAGGACCCAAAGGTGTACAACCAGTTCCCAACACCCCTGAGACACAGGCCCCAACCGCCCCCCCAGACACAGCGACCCAAATTCTACAAGCAGCTCCCAACCCCTGCCAGGCACGCCCCCTACCCTATACAAGCAGCTCCCAACCCTCCCCCCCCCCCCCGAGGGAGGCCCCCAAGGCCCCCACAAACACAGGCCCCTACAGTGTACAGGCAGCTCCCAGCCACCCCCAGATGCTGGCCCCAAAGTTGTACAAACAGCTCCCAGCCACCCTGCAGAAACAGATTCCTACATTGTACAAGCAGTTCCCAGCCCGCTAGACACAGGCCCTGACCCCCCACACATGCAGGCCCCAAAGGTGTACAAGCAGCTCCCACCCCTCCCCCAGACGCAGGTCCCAAGCCCCCCCCCCAAACACAGGCCCCTGCAACCAGCACCCAACCCCCTACCCCCGATGCCAGGCCCAAAGGTGTAGAAGCAGCTCCAAACCTCCTCCCTCAACCCAGGCTCCAACAGTGTACAAGCACCTCCCAACCAACCCTCCCCTTCCCCCCCCCCCCCCCCGCCCCCCGACACAGGCTCCAAAGGAATACAAAGAGCTCCCACCCCTCCCCCAGATGCTGGTCTCAACCCCACCCCGCCCCCAGAAGCAGGCCCCAAAGGTGTAGAGTCAGCTCCCAACCCCCTCAATGCCGGCCCCAAGGGTCTACAAGCAGCTCCCCCCTTGCCCCCAGATACCGGCCCCCAGACACAGACCCCAAAAGCCTAATCACAGGCCCTGAACTCTAGAGGCAGGCTCCAAAACCCAGGACAAAGCCCCAGTGGTTCGAGACAGGGCCCAAATCCCAGACACAGGCCCCAAACGCTAAACATATGCCAAAAAAAGTATTAGTGCTGGTGCCAAATGTTACAGACAGGCCCCAAAGCCCGAGATGCTAAAGGCTGAGACGTAACTTGGCTTTCTGAATTACTGGAAAGCAGCTTTCATTCTCAGATAATTGTGTGCAGGCTAGATAGGATGGGGCTTCAGGCACCTCTTCACCTGAGGAAACACACTGCCATCAGGCACCGCTGTGCCAGACAAGCTTGTTCTGCTAGAACACCCTACTCAGATGCACTGTGGCATTCAAGTGAACTGCTTTCATGCAAATATAACGACTGATGTTACAACCCACCTTGCCTGTGGCACCTGATGAACAGAAGAGTAAGCCACCGCAGCGCTTCAAAACCATCCCTGCACATGCCGCTCCTTGTCGCTCTCTGGCCTTATCTCATATCCTTATCCACTTCTGTGGAGAGCCTGCCACGGCACCTGCAAAGCAAGACGGACACCTTTCATAGTCACCTTGTGCTACTTGGTCGTTCTGCTCCAACCCAGCTCATGACCAGCCCCTCTTCTTACACAGCTCTTCAGAGTGCAGTTTGCTCCTTTGAGCCTGTGCGAGACACCTGTGAAAGAAAAAGAAACGCATAGGCCGATGCAGCATCCAAAGACACAGCACAACTAGGTGAGTTACTCTCATCTGCTCCCTTACCTCTGCCGCTTACCAGCCCCCGAGGCAGATGCTTCAATCTACCCTCTTCAAACAGCTACAACACCTCTAAAAGACAAAGAGGGGATGCCTAGAGGAACAGTGAGACCTACAACACAACAACTGCTACATCTGTTCCTCACTCACCTTGCCAGAGGCAGCTCTGCGTGTGACATCCCAGGTTGTACACTGCGTTACCTAACCCTTACCGTAACCCTTACCCTAACCCTTCTCACCCTTACCATTACCCAAATCCTTACCTTTACTTTTTCCTTACCCTTACTCTTTCCTTTAACAATAACCTTACCCTTACCCTATACCTTACTCCAACCCTTCCCCTTACCTTCCCCTTCCCCTTACACTTAACCTAACCCTTACCCTTCTGCTTCCCCTAAAACATATCCTAACACATTCCCTTACCCTTAAACTTACCCTAACCCTTTCTATTACCCTTACACTTACTCTTGCCCTAATCCTTGCTTGCGCCCTTACACTTATCCTAACCCTTACCCTTACCCATACTCAAACCCTTACTCTAACCCTTACCCTGACCCGTACCCTTACCCTTACCCTTAACCTAAGCCTAAACCTTAAACCTTACTTTAAAGCTTACCCTTTCTGCTACACTTACCCTTAGCTGAAATCTAAACCTTACACTTACCCTTAGCCTAACCCTCACCCTTACCATTACCCATACCCTTATTCTTACCCTTACCGTAACCCTTACCTTTACACTTACGGTTACCATTAACCTTACCCTTACCCTAACATTTATCCTTAACCTAACCCTTACCCTAAACCTTACCCCAACCCTTACCCTGACCCTTACATTAACCCTAACCCTTACCCTAAACCTTACCCTTACTCTTAACCTTAACCTTACCCTTAACATTCACCTAATACTTACGCATACGTTTTCCTGACTTTAACCCTAAAACTAACCCTAACCATTACCCTAACATTTAACCTTACCCTAACCCTAACCCTTACTCTAAACCTTACCCTGACCTGTACCCTTACACTTACCCTTACCCTTATACTTACCCTAATTCTTACCCATACCATAACCCATAACCTAACACATATTTGTACCCTTAACCTTACCCTTACCCTTAACCTTACCCTTACCCTTACTCTATCCCTTACCCTTACGCTTACCCTTAACATAAGCCATACAACAACACTTACATGTACACTTACGCTTGCACTTACCCTAGCAATTACTCGTACAATTACCCTTAACCTTACTATTAAGCTAACCCTAAACCTTACCCTTATCCTAACACTTACCCTTATCCTAAACCTTACCCTTTCTGCTACACTTACCCTTTGCCTAATTCTAAACCTTACCCGAACCCTCACCCTTACCTAAATCTAACTAAAATCTAACCATTACCCTAACCCCTCACCCTTACAATATACATATTTTTACCCTTTACCTAAACCTTTACCCCAACCCTTACCTTGACCCTTACATTAACCCTAATCCTTACACTAAACCTTACACTTACTCTTAACCTTAACCTTAGCTGTAACCTAATACTTACTCTTACGTTTCCCTCACCCTAACCCTAAAATTAACCCTAACCATTACCCTAACACTTACCCTTACCCTAACCCTTACTCTAACCCTTACAATGACCCGTACTTTTACACATACCCTTACACTTACCCTTACTCTTAAACTTACACTAACCCTTACCCTTAACTAAATCTAACCCTTACACTAAACATCATCCTTACCCTTACCATTATCCCTTCTCTTACCCTTATCCTAAACATTTCCCAAACCCTTACCCTTACATTAAACCTAACCCTTACCATAACTCTTAACCTTATCCTTAAACTTAACCTAATACTTACCCTTCCGTTTCCCTCACCCTAAACCTAAAATTAGCCTAACCATTACCCTAACACTTACCCTTACTCTAACCCTTACCATGAACTTAAGTGTAAGTGTTAGGATAACGTTAACCTTAAGGGTGACCCTTAAGCTGATCCTTAATGTTTATGGTTAGGTTAAGGGTAATTGTACGAGTAATTACTAGGATAAGTGTAAGCGTAAGTGTACATGTAAGTGTTGATGTATGGCTTATGGTAAGGGTAAGGTAAAGGGTAAGGTTTATGTTAAGGGAAAGTGTAAGAGTAACGGATAGAATAAGGGTAAGTGTAACGGTTAAGTGTTAGGGTAATGGTTAGGGTTAATTTTAGGATTAGGGTGAGAAAAATGTAAGGTTAAGTACTAGCTTAAGGTTAAGGGTAAGGTTAAGGTTAAGAGTAAGTGTAAGGTTTAGGTTAAGGGTTATGGTTAGTGTAAGGTTCAGGGAAAGGTTTGGGGTAAGGTTTAGGGTTAGGTTCAGCTTAAGGGTAAGGGTTGGGGTAAGGTTAAGGGTATGGATAAGGATAAGTGTAAGGGATAGGGTAAGGGTAAGGGTTAGCGTAAGGGTAAGATTAATGGTAAGGTTTATGTTAAGGGTAAGCGTAAGGGTAACGGATAGAGTAAGGGTAAGGGTAACGGTAAGGTTAAGGGTAAAAATATGTGTTAGGGTATGGGTTATGGTATGGGTAAGAGTTAGGGTAATGTAAGGGTAAGGGTGAGTGTAAGGGTATGGGTCAGGGTAAGGGTTAGAGTAAGGGTTAGGGTTAGGGTAAGGGTAAGTGTTAGAATAATGGTTCGGGTTAATTTTAGGGTTAGGGTGAGGGAAACGTAAGGGTAAGTATTGGGTTAAGGTAAGGGTAAGTGTAAGGTTTAGATTTAGGCTAATGGTAAATGTAGCAGAAAGGGTAAGGTTTACGATAAGGGTAAGTGTTAGGGTAAGGGTAAGGTTTAGGGTAACATAAAGGGTAAGGATTACGGTAAGGGTAAGGGTACGGGTAGAATTTGTTAGAATATGGCTTATGGTAAGGGTAAGGTTTAGGGTAAGAGTAAGGGTAAGTGTATGTGTAAGGGTACGGGTCATTGTAAGGGTTAGAGTAAGGGTTAGGGTAAGGGTAGGTGTTAGGGTAATGGTTAGGGTTAATTTTAGGGTTAGGGTGAGGGAAACGGAAGGGTAAGTATTAGGTTAAGGTTAAGGGTAAGGTTAAGGTTAAGAGTAAGTTTTAGGGTAAGGGTAAGGGTTAATGTAAGGGTCAGAGTAAGGGTTAAGGTAAGGTTTAGGGTTAGAGTTAGGTTAAGGTTAAGTTTTAGGGTAAGGGTAAGTTATATGTATAAGGATAAGTGTAAGGGTAAGTGTTAGGGTAAGTGTAAGGATAAGGATAAGTGTACAAGTCAGGGTAAGGTTTAGAGTTAGGATTAGGGTTTGGGTTAGGGTAAGGGTAAGTGTTAGGGTAATGGTTAGGGTTAATTTTAGGTGTATGGTGACGGATAAGAAAGGGTAAGTAGTAGGTTAAGGTTAAGCGTAAGGTTAAGGTTAAGAGTAAGTGTAAGTTTTAGGGTACGGTTTAGGGTTAATGTAAGGGTCAGGGTAAGTGTTTGAGTAAGATTTAGGGTTAGGGTAAGAGTAAGTATATGGGTAATGGTAAGGGTAAGTGTTAGGGTTAGGGTAAGTGTAAGGTTTAGATTTAGGCTAAGGGTAAGTGTAGCAGAAAGGGTAAGGGTTACGGTAAGTGTAAGTGTAAGGATAAGGTTAAGGTTTAGGCTTACGTTAAGGGTAAGGGTAATGCTTTGGTAAGGGTAAGAGTAAGGGTAAAGGTAAGGGTTACGGTAAGGGTAAGGGTACTGGTAGAAGTATGTGTTAGAGTACGGCTTATGGTAAGGGTACAAGAAGCTCCCCCCCCAGAGACAGGACCCAAAGGTGTACAACCAGTTCCCAACACCCCTGAGACACAGGCCCCAACCGCCCCCCCAGACACAGCGACCCAAATTCTACAAGCAGCTCCCAACCCCTGCCAGGCACGCCCCCTACCCTATACAAGCAGCTCCCAACCCTCCCCCCCCCCCCCCGAGGGAGGCCCCCAAGGCCCCCACAAACACAGGCCCCTACAGTGTACAGGCAGCTCCCAGCCACCCCCAGATGGTGGCCCCAAAGTTGTACAAACAGCTCCCAGCCACCCTGCAGAAACAGATTCCTACATTGTACAAGCAGTTCCCAGCCCGCTAGACACAGGCCCTGACCCCCCACACATGCAGGCACCAAAGGTGAACAAGCAGCTCCCACCCCTCCCCCAGACGCAGGTCCCAAGCCCCCCCCCCAAACACAGGCCCCTGCAACCAGCACCCAACCCCCTACCCCCGATGCCAGGCCCAAAGGTGTAGAAGCAGCTCCAAACCTCCTCCCTCAACCCAGGCTCCAACAGTGTACAAGCACCTCCCAACCAACCCTCCCCTTCCCCCCCCCCCCCCCCCGCCCCCCGACACAGGCTCCAAAGGAATACAAAGAGCTCCCACCCCTCCCCCAGATGCTGGTCTCAACCCCACCCCGCCCCCAGAAGCAGGCCCCAAAGGTGTAGAGTCAGCTCCCAACCCCCTCAATGCCGGCCCCAAGGGTCTACAAGCAGCTCCCCCCTTGCCCCCAGATACCGGCCCCCAGACACAGACCCCAAAAGCCTAATCACAGGCCCTGAACTCTAGAAACAGGCTCCAAAACCCAGGACAAAGCCCCAGTGGTTCGAGACAGGGCCCAAATCCCAGACACAGGCCCCAAACGCTAAACATATGCCAAAAAAAGTATTAGTGCTGGTGCCAAATGTTACAGACAGGCCCCAAAGCCCGAGATGCTAAAGGCTGAGACGTAACTTGACTTTCTGAATTACTGGAAAGCAGCTTTCATTCTCAGATAATTGTGTGCAGGCTGATTAAGGAGGTATTGGGGAGGCAAGGACAATCCCCAGACAAGGACTGTGTATCTCGAAACAAGACACTGGAACTCATGATAAGGAAGCGGCAGGCGGACAGAGAAACGAATGTAAGGACTATAACTCTCGAAACTGGACATTGGAATTCATTATAAAGATACAACAAACGGGAGAATTAGCAACAACCAGCTCTTGCAATTAAGAAACATGCCAATTCAGCAGATTCCTGACCAAAGGTGAAAAGTACACTGTGAGGAAGACTCGGGGTCTTCCTCCCAAAGACCCCTGCCCACGTCCCAAAGACCCCTGCCCACAATTCTTGGAAGGCTCTGCGCAGGAGCAAGGTGCCAAAAGGCTAATTAGCATGAGAAGCGAGGGAAGGCGGGGATAGGTAATGCATATGTATAGGTGCTTGTAGAATATTGATAGATTGATTGTATAAATTCAAGACTGCTTTCTGCTTTGGGTATGCACGATAGGTGGAGAGATCCCCCGTGCATCCAGCGCTGCAATAAAGAATATACCACTTAAAGGAATTTCGGCTTCGATCTTTGAATCAATTTGGCGACCCAGATGGGACAACCTCTCTGCCGGACCGCAGGACCTGCTGGGAACAGGACTCCCTAGGGTACCCCCGGGATTTCCCAGAGGGACTCCTCGACTCACCGGATCACTGCGGAGGCAGACAAGGACCCCATCATTGTAAGTGAGTATATTCTCTATTCTGGTTTGGTTTTCTGGTAGACCGGTCATCTGGAACTGTCTGTAAGTCAGAAGGTGATCTTCTGCGAGGCAGTGTTTGGTATATACTTTGTGGTTAGCACCATAAGTACATGTTTGGGGACCTTAAGGAAGGAGCTCGCTTTAAGGTCCGTCTGGAATTGTGCTGTCTATTTCGGTTTTCTGACTCATGGAGTATGGTATTTAACTCTGGTTATTGTTACTGCGATTTTGGCTATTTTCCTGGTGGTAATAGTAGGTTCGTGGCATTGTTATAAGAAAGATATCGTTACGGTGTTACACAGTTCGGTTTTCTGACTTATCGCATGTGGAATTTGACTCTGACTATTGTTACTGTGATTTTGGCAATATTGCTGGTAATAGTAGTTTTGTGGCATCGCTACTGAAAGATATTGCGTGCCCGTATTTTTGTGAGTGATACGTTTTGTGATACGCTTTTGTAAGTAACATGTGTATTCTGAAAGTGTAAACTGGAAACTGGGGGGGGCAAACAAGCAGTGAAATTTTAAAGAAAAGTGTGTTAGGATGTGTTTTAAGTCACTGGAAGGATATTGGAGGATCTGCCGGTGGAAGTGTGAACAGGAAAACATTGATAAAATATCGTAATCAGTGGTGGCCGCTTTATAAGCTGGAATGTGGAGAAAAGTGGCCCCTAAATGGAACTTTAAACTATAATATTTTGCTACAGCTAATGTTGTTTTTTGAGAAGCAGAACAGGATGAAATGTTGTATACTGATGTTTCAGCATCTTGGTGGGAAAAGGTAGGGAATTAAGTTGGCCCCTGACTGAACCTTTGATGTTGGCATTAGAGAAGTACAGGCTGGAGAAAGATAAAGGAAGTGTTAAAAGGGTTGTTGAAAGTGTTAAAGGTGTTTGAAGTTGAATGAGCAGGGAAAGAGGATGTAGGAATGTTAATAGTTCTGCCTCTGCCCGAGGCAGAGATCTTAAAATCATGGGTGTTAGCCCTTTAGGGCAAAGGGACCATGATCGGTCTGAGAGAGTTGTCACAGAAACAGAAAAGAGGTACACTCTTAAAACAACCTGAGTTCATGTGCGAGCTCAGATTGCTGATGGGACCGTTCAGGGAACTGTGGACAATTGCATTCCCCTGACCGACCCCCACTAAGACCCGAATCATCCTGAAAATCATGAACGGTTAAGTAAATACTAAAACCTGGATGAATTGGGAATTGAGAATATGCTTCCAACAAGGTCTAAAAGAAAGCCCTATGGAATTTTTGGACCAACTCTGAAATGTAATGAAAATAAATAAATAAATAAATAAATAAATAAATAAATAAAACAAAACGGTTTGGACCTGGCTTTGGAGGACAAATTGACTAGCCTTTTCCTAGGGTAATCAACCTCTGATTTCAACAGGAATAACGGGGACCTGGGGAATCTACCCTAGCGGATCCTCCACTGGTTATAATGAAGCTAGGGGAGGAATGGAAGTGAAATTTCTTATTGCTATGGGGCAACGTATTCAGTTCTAAATCAAGCATTAATGCCTTCACAGAATTATTATGTTAGGGTAAAAGGTGTGTCGTGGTTTAACCCGGCCGGCAGCTAAACACCACGCAGCTGTTCGCTCCCCCTCCCCCTCCCTCTCTGGGACGGGGGAGAGAAATGGAAAGTGAAGCCCGTGAGTTGAGATAAAGACAGTTTAATACGACAAAATAGTAATAATAATAATAATAATAATAATAATAATAATAATAATAATAATAATAATAACAACAACAACAACAACAATAATAATAATAATAATAATACAATGATGATAATAGTACCACTACTAATAATGTGTACAAACAAGTGATGCACAATGCAATTGCTCACCACCCGCTGACCGATGCCCAGCCTAACCCCGAGCAGTCCGGCCCCCTCCCCCTGGCTAGCCACCCCTATGTATTGTTTAGCCTGACGTCAGATGCTATGGAATACCCCTTTGGCTAGTTTGGGTCACCTGTCCTGGGTCTGTCCCCTCCCAGCTCTTACTGCACCCCCAGCCTGCCTGTTGGCAGGACAGAGCAAGAAGCTGAGATGTCCTTGGCTTGGTATAAGCATTGCTCTGCAACAATTGAAACATCGGGGTGTTATCAGCACTCTTCTCATCCTAAGCCAAAACATAGCATTCTCCCAGCTACTAGGAAGAAAATTAACTCTGTTCTAACTGAAACCAGGACAAGGTGTAACCGAAAAGGCTTATTTTTGTGAACCTTTGAAGTACAAGTTAGGGAAACAATGGGGCATACACAGATTTTTATCTATGCCTAGCTCCTCATGGGCACTCTTAGGTAGAGATTTATTAGAGCAAGTAGGAGCAGAAATTGTGTTTGAAAAAGGGAAAATGGAATTAAGAACAGGAGAAGAACAACTAATAAATGTGTTAAGCTTGGCACTAATACAAACTGACCCTAAAAGTGAAATACCTTTAGAGATCACAGATCAAGTATGTCCAGGAGTTTGGGCTACCGAAGTCCCTGGAAGAGCTAAAAATGTGACCTTAATAATTATTAAATTAAAGCCAGGAGAGAAACCCGTTAAGGTTAAGTAATATCCTTTGAGGATAGAAGATAGGAAAGGAATTAAAGAGATAATTGATCAATTTTTACAGTATGGATTATTGATTGAATGCGAATCAGAATACAATGCACCCATATTGCCAATTAAAAAGGCAGATGAAAAAGCTATAGGCTAGTTCAGGATTTGAGGGCCATAAATAAAATCACTGAGGATATACATCCAGTAGTGGCAAACCCTTATACTTTGCTGACTAAATTAAAGAATAGTCAAGTCTGGTTTACCGTACTGGATTTAAAAGATGCCTTCTTCTGCCTAGGCTTAGCCACAGAAAGCCAAAACCTATTCGCCTTTGAATGGGAAAATCCCGATTCGGGCAGAAAGACGCAGCTTACGTGGACATTACTACCTCAAGGATTCAAGAATAGCCCCACTATTTTTGGAAACCAATTAGCAAGGGAACTCGAAACATGGATACCTCCGGACACTGAAGGTGCTTTGTTACAATATGTAGATGATCTCTTAATAGCTACCGAGACTAAAGGGAGTTGTATTCAATGGACTATAAGTCGTCTTAATTTTCTGGGTTTAAATGGATATCAAGTCTCTTGACAGAAAGTCCAGCTGGCTCAACAAAGTGTGACCTATCTGGGATTTGACATTTCGGAAGGACAACGAGAACTAGGAACTGAACATAAGGAAGTCATTTGCCGGACTCCAGAACCTCAAATGGTAAAGGAGCTACAAAGCTTTTTAGGAATGACAGGTTGGTGTCGCCTTTGGATTTATAATTATGGACTATTGGTAAAGCCTCTATGTGAATTGATAAAGATTAACCAGTCAAAGTTAGTCTGGACTGGAGAAGCACAAAAAGTCTTTAAACAACTTAAACAAGAATTGATGATTTTGAAATATCAAGCAATATTGGTAGAACAGGACGACGTGGAAATTGTGATAATTCATATTGTGAATCTAGCCTCTTTTCTTAGTGATGCTCCGGCACAAGCTGCGATTCACGATTGTTTAGAAACTCTAGAGACTGTGTATTCCAGCCGACCAGACCTTAAGGAGGAGCCCATGGAAGATGCGGAAGAAACTTGGTTCACGGATGGGAGCAGTTTTGTTACGCAAAGACAACGTAAAGCTGGATATGCTATAACAACTACTCAGCAGGTAATCGAGTCTAAGCCTTTACCCCCTGGAACATCAGCTCAAAAGGCGGAGATAGTTGCTCTCACGAGAGCATTGGAACTGGCAGCGGGAAAAAGGGTAAATATTTGGACAGATTCTAAATATACATTCGGCGTGGTACATGCTCATGGAGCAATTTGGAAAGAACATGGATTGCTGACCGCTCAGTGAAAACACAAAGTATGCTGAAGAAATTTTAAAATTGTTAGAGGCTGTAAAACAACCAGAAAAGGTAGCTATCATGCATTGTCAGGGACACCAAAAGGGGAACACCGATTTTGAAATTGGAAAATCGATTGGCAGAGGCTAAGCAGGCAGCTGAAATAACTGAGGTGAAGGCATTGTCTTTGATACCAGACGGTAAAATCCAAACTATATCCAAATTATACAAAAGAAGACTTAAAATTAATTGAAGATTTGAAAGGTAAAATGAAACCAGATGGATGAGTATATTTAAAAGATAACCCCATAGTAATACCCTCTAGTTTGACATGGCCCATAGTTCTTACAGAACACAATAAAACGCACTGGGGAGCTGGCACACTGCATAAGAGCCCGAGTCAGACATTAGTGGGACGATATGATAAAACAAGTAACTCAACAATGTAGCATTTGCTTACACAATAACCCCAATACCAAGGATAGAATAAAATTTGGAATAATCGGTAAAGGAAATTATTCGGGGCAACAGTGGCAAATTGATTTTTCAGAACTCCCTAGAAAAGGGGGGTATCATTATTTACTGGTTCTGACTGACACGTTTTCAGGAAGGCCTGAAGCCTTTCCCTGTCGAACAAACAAAGCAAGAGAAGTGGTTAAAGTCTTGTTAAATGAAATAATACCATGCTTTGGGATTCTAGTAGCAATGTCTTCTGATAGAGTTTCACATCTTTGTGCACAAGTGGTAGAACAGATAAGTAAGATTCTAAAGATAGATTGGCAACTGCATACTCCTTATAGACCACAGGCAAGTGGACAGGTAGAAAAAATGAACCATTTAATTAAACAATAAATAGCTAAAATTGGATAAGAAGCTAATTTGTCATGGCCTCAATCCCTCCCTTTAGCATTACTTGGAATTAGAGTTAAACCTAGAATAAAAGGAAATTTGAGTCCCTTCAAAATCTTATATGGAAGGCCATAGCAATTTCTATTTAGTGGAGAGGACCTAACGCAGTTAGGATCAGAATATTTATATGCTTATATAACTGAACTTCAGAAACAATTAAATAAAGTACATACATTTGTTTTAGGGACCAGGGCTAGAGGGTTGGATCAACCAATCCACCCCTTTAAGCTCGGGGATTATATATATATAAAGACTTTTTCAGGACAACCCGTGCAGGAAAAATGGAAGGAAAGTGGATGGGAGCATACCAAGTATTACTGACAACACACACCGCCATTAAGATTAAGAAGCAAGCAGCTTGGATCCACAATTCAAGGGTGAAGAAGGCCCCGGCGAGGATATGGACCAGCACTCCAATTGGACCAACAAAATTACGGTTTTCCAGATCCTAATGATTGCAGGGGTGCGGTTCTCGGATTTGGGGTGGGCAACTTGGGATGAGAACTTACACCTGACCTTAATACAAACAATTTCTCAAGTAACTAATAAGACGAACTGTTGGGTATGCACCCATCTGCCACAGCATGGGAATAAGGGTGTATCGTTAATTGGGATTCCCTTGCCTGCAAACTTATCTTGGACTAATTTGTGGGAAAACACGTCTTGGGGTCGAAAATATTAAGCAGTTTTGGAACTAGAAGTGAGTAGCTTCATGCCGTTAGAATCCTATTATGTATGTGTACAAAGGTGTAACCCGCCTAAGGGTATAGGAAAACAGCATTGTATAAATACGGATACTACTTATGTGGGAAATCAGACATCTTGTAATTGAACAATTGATATTAGTACGACTAGCGGCTGGGCAAATTCAACCAGCTGGACGGTTCCAGAAGGAAAAGGGTGGTATTGGCTATGCAATGATACAGCCCGTAAGGTCTTGCCTGAGAATTGGAAGGGAACTTGCACTCTTGGAGCGGTAGTCCCCAATATGACAGTACATGATGTAGTGCCTCGAGGTTACTTGAGAAATCATATCCGGAGAATCAGATGAAAAATTAACAATCCATTGGTAGAGAGACACACCCCTTTTCATAGTTTTGTGCGATGGTTTATCCCATGGTTAGGAGTGAGTGAATTGGAAAAGGCAATAGTTAATATTTCTGCAATTATAGAGAAGTTAGAAAACAAAATTCTGGATGCTATAAAGCCTCAACAAGAAGAGATATCTAGTTTATCACAGGTAGTGTTACAAAATCGGATGGCCCTAGACTTGTTACTGGCCACTCAAGGGGGAGTCTGTACAGTAATAAACACAAGTTGTTGTATGTATGTAGATCAGAGTGGAAGGATCTCTACCGACCTGGAAGAAATATGGAAGCAGACCAGGATCCTACATGAGATCAGTAAAGATGATCTTTCATGGAGTTTTAGTGAACTATGGAATAAGTTAACCTCCTGGTTGCCCAATTTCCAATGGTTGAAACAAGTATTCATTGCTCTAATCGTATTAGTAGTGTTAGGAATATTTGTGTGCATGTTGTTTAGATGCCTGCTTTGTTGTGTTACTGTAAATAATGAAAGTATCTGATGCAGAAGAATTTGCATGGGAAAAGAAAAGGGGGGATTGATTAAGGAGGTATTGGGGAGGCAAGGACAATCCCCAGACAAGGACTGTATATCTCGAAACAAGACACTGGAACTCATGATAAGGAAGCGGCAGGCGGACAGAGAAACGAATGTAAGGACTATAACTCTCGAAACTGGACATTGGAATTCATTATAAAGATACAACAAACGGGAGAATTGGCAACAACCAGCTCTTGCAATTAAGAAACATGCCAATTCAGCAGATTCCTGACCAAAGGTGAAAAGTACACTGTGAGGAAGACTCGGGGTCTTCCTCCCAAAGACCCCTGCCCACGTCCCAAAGACCCCTGCCCACAATTCTTGGAAGGCTCTGCGCAGGAGCAAGGTGCCAAAAGGCTAATTAGCATGAGAAGCGAGGGAAGGCGGGGATAGGTAATGCATATGTATAGGTGCTTGTAGAATATTGATAGATTGATTGTATAAATTCAAGACTGCTTTCTGCTTTGGGTATGCACGATAGGTGGAGAGATCCCCCGTGCATCCAGCGCTGCAATAAAGAATATACCACTTAAAGGAATTTCGGCTTCGATCTTTGAATCAAGGCTAGATAGGATGGGGCTTCAGGCACCTCTTCACCTGAGGAAACACACTGCCATCAGGCACCGCTGTGCCAGACAAGCTTGTTCTGCTAGAACACCCTACTCAGATGCACTGTGGCATTCAAGTGAACTGCTTTCATGCAAATATAACGACTGATGTTACAACCCACCTTGCCTGTGGCACCTGATGAACAGAAGAGTAAGCCACCGCAGCGCTTCAAAACCATCCCTGCACGTGCCGCTCCTTGTCGCTCTCTGGCCTTATCTCATATCCTTATCCACTTCTGTGGAGAGCCTGCCACGGCACCTGCAAAGCAAGACGGACACCTTTCATAGTCACCTTGTGCTACTTGGTCGTTCTGCTCCAACCCAGCTCATGACCAGCCCCTCTTCTTACACAGCTCTTCAGAGTGCAGTTTGCTCCTTTGAGCCTGTGCGAGACACCTGTGAAAGAAAAAGAAACGCATAGGCCGATGCAGCATCCAAAGACACAGCACAACTAGGTAAGTTACTCTCATCTGCTCCCTTACCTCTGCCGCTTACCAGCCCCCGAGGCAGATGCTTCAATCTACCCTCTTCAAACAGCTACAACACCTCTAAAAGACAAAGAGGGGATGCTTAGAGGAACAGTGAGACCTACAACACAACAACTGCTACATCTGTTCCTCACTCACCTTGCCAGAGGCAGCTCTGCGTGTGACGTCCCAGGTTGTACACTGCGTTACCTAACCCTTACCGTAACCCTTACCCTAACCCTTCTCACCCTTACCATTACCCAAATCCTTACCTTTACTTTTTCCTTACCCTTACTCTTTCCTTTAACAATAACCTTACCCTTACCCTATACCTTACTCCAACCCTTCCCCTTACCTTCCCCTTCCCCTTACACTTAACCTAACCCTTACCCTTCTGCTTCCCCTAAAACATATCCTAACACTTTCCCTTACCCTTAAACTTACCCTAACCCTTTCTATTACCCTTACACTTACTCTTGCCCTAATCCTTGCTTGCACCCTTACACTTATCCTAACCCTTACCCTTACCCTTACTCAAACCCTTACTCTAACCCTTACCCTGACCCGTACCATTTCCCTTACCTTTACCCTTATTCATACCATTACCCTTACCCTTAACCTTACCCTTACCCTAACACTTACCCTAACCCTTAACCTTTCTGCTACACTTACCCTTTTCCTAAACCTAAACCTTACCCTTACCCTTACCCTTAACCTAAGCCTAAACCTCAAACCTTACCGTAAAGCTTACCCTTTCTGCTACACTTACCCTTAGCCTAAATCTAAACCTTACGTTTACCCTTAGCCTAACCCTCACCCTTACCATTACCCATACCCTTATCCTTACCCTAACCCTTACCTTTACACTGACGGTTACCATTAACCTTACACTTACCCTAACACTTATCATGAACCTAACCCTTACCCTAAACCTTATGCCAACCCTTACATTAACCCTAACCCTTACCCTAAACCTTACACTTACTCTTAACATTAACCTTACCCTTAACCTTTAGCTAATACTTAACCTTACGTTTTTCTCACCCTAACCCTATAATTAACCATAACCATTACGCTAACACTTAACCTTACCCTTACAATAAGCCATACAACAACACTTAAATGTACACTTACGCTTACAGTTACCCTAGGAATTACTCGTTCAATGACTCCTACCCTTACCCTTACACTTACCCTTACCCTTACCCTTCTCCATACCATTACCCTTACCCTAAACCTTACACTTACCCTTATCCTTACCCTAACCCTCACCCTTACCATTAACCATACCCTTACTCTTCTCCTTACCCTAAACCTTACCCTAACCCTTACCCTAACCCTTACATTAACCATAACCCTTAACCTAAACCTTACACTTACTCTTAACCTTAACCTTACCCTTAAACTAATACATATCCGTACATTTCCCTCACCATAACCCTAATTTTAACAGTACCCATTACCCTAACACTTATCCTTACCTAACCCTAACCCTTACTCTAACCCTTACCCTGACCTGTACCCTTACACTTACCCTAACCCTTTCCCTTACCATTACCGATACCCTTACCCTTACACTTACCCTTATCCTTACCATTACCCTTACCCTTAACCTAACCTTTATCCTAACACCCTTACCCTAATCCTACACCTTTCTGCTACACTTACCCTTAGCCTAAATCTAAACCTTACACTTACCCTTACCCTTTCCCCCACCCTTACCATTACCCATATCCTTACTCTTCCTTTTACCGTTATCATTAACCTTAACCTTACCCTATCCCTTACAATTATCCTTGTCCATACAACTTACCCTTACCCTAACACTTACCCTTAACCTAACTCTACACCTAAACCTTACCTGAAACCTTACCCTGACCCTTACATTAACCCTAACCCTTATCCTAAACCTTACTCTTAACCTTAACCTTACCCGTAACCTTAACCTAATCCTTACCCTTACGTTTCCCTCACCATAAGCCTAAAATTTACCCTAACCATTACCCTAACACCCTTACCCTAACCCTTACTCTAACCCTTACAATGACCCATACCCTTACACATACACTTACACTTACTCTTACCCTAAACCTTACCCTTACCCTAACACTTACCCTTATCGTAAACCTTACCCTTTCTGCTACACTTACCATTAGCCTAAATCTAAATCTTACACTTACCCTTACTTGAACCGAATACTTACCCTTACGTTTCCCTCACCCTAACCCTAAAATTAACCCTAACCATTATTCTAACCCTTACCCTCACCCATACCCTTACACTCACCCTTACCCTTACATTACCATAACTCTTACCCACACCATAACCCATACCCTAACACATATTTGTACCCTTAACCTTACCATTACCCTTACCCTTACCCTTACTCTATCCGTTACCCTTACGCTTACCCTTAACATAAACATTACCATTAATCTTACCCTTACGCTAACCCTTACCCTATCCCTTACACTTTTCCTTATCCATACCCTTAACCTTACCCCAACCCTTACCCTTAAGCTGAACCTAACCCTAAACCTTACCCCAAACCTTTCCCTGAACCTTACATTAACCATAACCCTTAACCTAAACCTTACACTTACTCTTAACCTTAACCTTACCCTTAACCTTACCCTTAACCTTAAGCTAGTACTTAACCTTACATTTTTCTCACCCTAATCCTAAAATTAACCCTAACCATTACCCTAACACTTAACCGTTACACTTACCCTTATTCTATCCGTTACTCTTACACTTTCCCTTAACATAAACCTTACCCTTGACCTTACCCTTACCATAAGCCATACAACAACACTTACATGTACACTTACGCTTACACTTACCCTAGCGATTACTCGTACAATTACCCTTACCCTTAACCTAAGCCGAAACTTTAAACCTTACAGTAAACCTTACCCTTTCTGCTACACTTACCCTTAGCCTAAATCTAAACCTTACACTTACCCTTACTGTAACCCTCACCCTTATCATTACCAATACCCTTACTCTTACCCTTACCCTAACCCTTACTCTAACCCTTACAATTACCCGTACTTTTACACATACCCTTACACTTACCCTTACTCTTAAACTTACACTAACCCTTACCCTTAACTAAATCTAACCCTTACACTAAACATCATCCTTACCCTTACCATTATCCCTTCTCTTACCCTTATCCTAAACGTTTCCCAAACCCTTACCCTTACATTAAACCTAACCCTTACCATAACTCTTAACCTTATCCTTAAACTTAACCTAATACTTACCCTTATGTTTCCCTCACCCTAAACCTAAAATTAGCCTAACCATTACCCTAACACTTACCCTTACTCTAAATCTTACCCTGAACTGTACCCTTACACTTCCACTTACCCACTTAAGTGTAAGAGTTAGGATAACGTTATCCTTAAGGGTGACCCTTTAGCTTATCCTTAATGTTTATGGTTAGGTTAAGAAAAAGAGTAATGGTTTGGTAAGGGTAAGGTTAAGGGTAATTTTACGAGTAATTGCTTGGGTAAGTGTAAGCGTAAGTGTACATGTAAGTGTTGTTGTATGGCTTATGGTAAGGGTAAGGTCAAGGGTAAGGTTTATGTTAAGGGTAAGCGTAAGGGTAAGGGATAGAGTAAGGGTAAGGGTAAGGTTAAGGGTAACGGTAAGGTTAAGGGTACAAATATGTGTTAGGGTATGGGTTATGGTATGGGTAAGAATTAGGGTAAGTGTAAGGGTAAGGGTCAGGGTAATGGTAAGAGTAAGGGTTAGGGTAAGGTTAAGTGTTAGGGTAATGGTTAGGGTTAGTTTTAGGGTTAAAGTCAGGAAAATGTATGCGTAAGTATTAGGTGAATGTTAAGGGTAAGGTTAAGGTTAAGAGTAAGGGTAAGGTTTAGGGTAAGGGTTAGGGTTAATGTAAGGGTCAGGGTAAGGGTTGGGGTAAGGTTTAGGGTAAGGGTTAGGGTTAATGTAAGGGTAAGGGTAAGGGTAAGGTAAATGGTAACCGTAAGTGTAAGGGTAAGGGTTAGGGAAAGGGGAAGAGTAAGGGGAAGGGGAAGTCTAAGGGTCCGGGTCAGGGTAAAAGTTAGAGTAAGGGTTAGGGTTAGGGTTCGGTAAGGATAAGTGTTAGGGTAATGGTTACGGTTAATTTTAGGGTTATGGTGAGGGAAACGTAAGGGTATGTATTAGTTTAAGGGTAAGGTTAAAGTTAAGATTAAGTGTAAGGGTTAGGGTAAGGGTTAGGGTTAGAGTAAGGGTTAGGGTTAGGGTTAGGGTAAGGGTTAGGGATAATTTAAGGGTCAGGGTAAGGGTTGGGGTAAGGTTTAGTTTAAGGGTAAAAGTAAGTATAATGGTAAGGGTAAGAGTGAAGGTTAGGGTAATGGTTAGATTTAGGTAAGGGTGAGGGTTCGGGTAAGGTTTAGAATTAGGCAAAGGGTAAGTGCAGCAGAAAGGGTAAGGTTTAGGATAAGGGTAAGTGTTAGGATAAGGGTAAGGTTTAGGGTTAGCTTAATAGTAAGGTTAAGGGTAATTGTACGAGTAATTGCTAGGGTAAGTGCAAGCGTAAGTGTACATGTAAGTGTTGTTGTATGGCTTATGGTAAGGGTAAGGTCAAGGGTAAGGTTTATGTTAAGGGTAAGCGAAAGGGTAAGGGATAGAGTAAGGGTAAGGGTAAGCTAAGGGTAACGGTAAGGTTAAGGGTACAAATATGTGTTAGGTTATGGGTTATGGTATGGGTAATAATTAGGGTAAGTATAAGGGTAAGGGTAAGTGTAAGGGTACAGGTCAGGGTAAGGGTTAGAGTAAGGGTTAGGGTTAGGGTTAGGGTAAGGTTAAGTGTTAGGGTAA
Source organism: Aythya ferina (assembly GCF_964211825.1). Classification (NCBI taxonomy): domain Eukaryota; kingdom Metazoa; phylum Chordata; class Aves; order Anseriformes; family Anatidae; genus Aythya; species Aythya ferina. The sequence continues at coordinate 559,637 of NC_140309.1, read as the reverse complement.
TGGTTAGGGTTAGTTTTAGGGTTAAAGTCAGGAAAACGTATGCGTAAATATTAGGTTAATGTTAAGGGTAAGGTTAAGGTTAAGAGTAAGTGTAAGGTTTAGGCTAAGGGTTAGGGTTAATGTAAGGGTCAGGGTAAGGGTTGGGGTAAGGTTTAGGGTAAGGGTTAGGTTCAGGATAAGTGTTAGGGTAAGGGTAAGGTTAATGGTAACCGTAAGTGTAAAGGTAAGGGTATGGGTAAGGGTAAGAATAAGGGTATGGGTAATGGTAAGGGTGAGGGTTGGCTAAGGGTAAGTGTAAGGTTTAGATTTAGGCTAAGGGTAAGTGTAGCAGAAAGGGTAAGGCTTACGGTAAGGGTAAGTGTTAGGATAAGGGTAAGGTTTAGGGTTAGGTTAAGGGTATGGGATCGGGTAAGGGTAAGGGTAAGGGTAAGGGTAAGGGTAAGGGTTATGGTAAGGGTACGGGTACGGGTAGAAGTATGTTTTAGAGTATGGGTTATGGTAAAGGTAAGGGTTAGGGTAAGGGTAAGTGTTGGGGTAATGGTTAGGGTTAATTTTAGGGTTAGGGTGAGGGAAAAGTAAGGGTAAGTATTAGGTTAAGGTTAAGGGTAAGGTTAAGGTTAAGTGTAAGTTTTAGGGTTAGGGTTAATGTAAGGGTCAGGGTAAGGGTTCAGGTAAGGTTTAGGGTTAGGGTTAGGTTAAGGTGAAGTGTTAGGGTAAGCGTAAGTAGTATGGATAAGGATAAGTGTAAGGGATAGGGTAAGGTTAAGTGTTAGGGTAAGGGTAAGGTTAATGGTAACCGTAAGTGTAAGGGTAAGGGTTAGGGTAAGGGGAAGAGTAAGGGGAAGGGGAAGGGGAAGTCTAAGGATCCGGGTCAGGGTAAAAGTTAGAGTAAGGGTTAGGGTTAGGGTTCGGTAAGGATAAGTGTTAGGGTAATGGTTACGGTTAATTTTAGGGTTATGATGAGGGAAACGTAAGGGTATGTATTAGTTTAAGGGTAAGGTTAAAGTTAAGATTAAGTGTAAGGTTTAGGTTAAGGGTTAGGGTTAGAGTAAGGGTTAGGGTTAGGGTAAGGGTTAATTTAAGGGTCAGGGTAAGGGTTGGGGTAAGGTTTAGTTTAAGGGTAAAAGTAAGTATAATGGTAAGGGTAAGAGTGAAGGTTAGGGTAATGGTTAGATTTAGGTAAGGGTGAGGGTTAGGGTAAGGTTTAGAATTAGGCAAAGGGTAAGTGTAGCAGAAAGGGTAAGGTTTAGGATAAGGGTAAGTGTTAGGATAAGGGTAAGGTTTAGGGTTAGCTTAATAGTAAGGTTAAGAGTAATTGTACGAGTAATTGCTAGGGTAAGTGCAAGTGTAAGTGTACATGTAAGTGTTGTTGTATGGCTTATGATAAGGTTTAGGTTAAGGTTAAGGTTTATGTTAAGTGTAAGTGTAAGGGTAACGGAGACAGTAAAGGTAAGGGTAAGGGGAACGGTAAGGTTAAGGCTACAAGTACGTGTTAGGGTATGGGTCATGGTAAGGGAAAGGCTTAGGGTAAGGGTAAGTGTAAGGGTACGGGTCAGGGTAAGGGTTACAGTAAGGGTTAGAGTTACGGTTAGGGTTAGGGTAAGGGTAAGTGTTGGGGTAATGGTTAGGGTTAATTTTAGGGTTAGGGTGAGGGAAACGTAAGGGTAAGTGTTAGTGTAATGGTTAAGGGTAAGGTTAAGAGTAAGTGTAAGGTTTAGGGTAAGGGTTAGGGTTAATGTAAGGGTCAGGGTAAGGGTTGGGGTAAGGTTTAGGGTAAGGGTTAGGTTAAGGGTAAGTGTTAGGGTAAGAGTAAGGTTAATGGTAACCGTAAGTGTAAAGGTAAGGGTTAGGGTAAGGGTAAGAATAAGGGTATGGGTAATGGTAAGGGTGAGGGTTAGACTAAGGGTAAGTGTAAGGTTTAGATTTAGGCTAAGGGTAAGTGTAGCAGAAAGGGTATGGTTTACGGTAAGGGTAAGTGTTAGGATAAGGGTAAGGGATAGGGTAAGGGATTGGGTAAGGGATAGGGTAAGGGATAGGGTAAGGGATAGGGATAGGGTAAGGTAAGGGTAAGGGTTAGGGTAACAGTAAGGGTAAGGGTAAGGGTAGAAGTATGTGTTAGAGTAGGGGTTATGGTAAAGGTAAGGGTAAGGGTTAGGGTAAGAGTAAGTGTAAGGGTATGTGTAAGTGTACGGGTCACTGTAAGTGTTAGAGTAAGGGTTAGGTTAGGGGTAACTGTTAGGGTAATGGTTAGGGTTAATTTTAGGGTTAGTGTGAGGAAAACGAAAAGGTAAGTATTAGGTTAAGGTTAAGAGCAAGTGTAAGGTTTAGGTTAAGGGTAAGGGTTAATGTAAGCGTCCTGGAAAGGGTTCATGTAAGGTTTAGGGTTAGAGTTAGGTTAGGGTTAAGTGTTAGGAAAAGGGTAAGTTGTATGTATAAGAATAAGTGTGAGAGTAAGGGTATTGGTAATGATAAGGGTGAGGGTTAAGGATAAGGTATAAGGATAAGAGTATTTTAATTTTTTAATTCAATTAATTTTAAATTATTTTTTTTTAATTTAATTAATTAATATTTTAATTGTACGAGTAATTGTTAGGGTAAGTTTAGGCGTAAATGTACATTTAAGTGTTGTTTTATGGCTTATTTTAAGGGTAAGGTTAAGTGTTAGCGTAATGGTTATGGTTAATTATAGGGTTAGGGTGAGAAAAACGTAAGGTTAAATATTAGCTTAAGGTTAAGGGTAAGGTTAATGTTAAGAGTAAGTGTAAGGTTTAGGGTAAGGGTTAGGGTTAATGTAAGGGTCAGGGTAAGGGTTGGGGTAAGGTTTAGGGTAAGGGTTAGGTTCAGGATAAGTGTTAGGGTAAGTGTAAGGTTAATGGTAACCGTAAGTGTAAAGGTAAGGGTTAGGGTAAGAATAAGGGTATGGGTAATGGTAGCAGAAAGGGTAAGGTTTCCGGTAAGGGTAAGTGTTAGGATAAGGGTAAGGTTTAGGGTTAGGGTAAGGGTAAGGGATAGGGTAAGGGTAAGGGTAAGGGTAGGGTAAGGGTAAGGGTTACGGTAAGGGTAAGGGTTACCGTAAGGGTACGGGTACGGGTAGAAGTATGTGTTAGAGTATGGGTTATGGTAAGGGTAAGGGTTAGGGTAAGGGTAAGTGTAGGGGTAATGGTTAGGGTTAATTTTAGGATTAGGCTGAGGGAAAAGTAAGGGTAAGTATTAGGTTAAGGTTAAGGGTAAGGTTAAGGTTAAGTGTAAGTTTTAGGGTAAGGGTTAATGTAAGGGTCAGGGTAAGGGTTCAGGTAAGGTTTAGGGTTAGGGTTAGGTTAAGGTTAAGTGTTAGGGTAAACGTAAGTTGTATGGATAAGTATAAGTGTAAGGGATAGGGTAAGAGTAAGTGTTAGGGTAAGGGTAAGGTTAATGGTAACCGTAAGTGTAAGGGTAAGGGTTAGGGTAAGGGTAAGCGTAAGGGGAAGGGGAAGGGGAAGTCTAAGGTTACGGGTCAGGGTTTAAAGTTAGAGTAAGGGTTAGGGTTAGGGTTAGGTAAGGATAAGTGTTAGGGTAATGGTTACGGTTAATTTTAGGATTATGATGAGGGAAACGTAAGGGTATGTATTAGTTTAAGGGTAAGGTTAAAGTTAAGATTAAGTGTAAGGTTTAGGTTAAGGGTTAGGGTTAGAGTAAGGGTTAGGGTTAGGGTTAGGGTAAGGGTTAGGGTAAGTGTTAGGGTAATGGTTAGGGTTAATTTTAGGACTTAGGGTGAGGGAAACGTAAGGGTAAGTGTTAGTGTAATGGTTAAAGGTAAGGTTAAGGTTAAGAGTAAGTGTAAGCTTTAGGGTAAGGGTTACGGTTAATGTAAGGGTCAGGGTAAAGGCTGGGATAAGGTTTAGGGTTAGGGTTAGGTTAAGGGTAAAGATTAGGGTAAGGGTAAGGGCATGGATAAGGATAAGTGTAAGTGTTAGGGTAAGGGTAATGTTAAAGGTAACAGTAAGTGTAAGGAGAAGGGTTAGGGTAAGGGTAAGAGTAAGGGTATTGGTAATGATAAGGGTGAGGGTTACAGTAGGGGTAAGTGTAAGGTTTAGATTTAGGCTAAGGGTAAGTGTAGCAGAAAGGGTAAGGTTTACTGTAAGGTTTCGGCTTAGGTTAAGGGTAAGGGTAAGGGTAATTGTACGAGTAATTTTAGGGTTAGGGTAAGGTTAAGTGTTAGGGTAATGGTTAGGGTAAATTTAAGGGTTAAAGTCAGGAAAACATATGCGTAAGTATTAGGTTAATGTTAAGAGTAAAGTTAAGGTTAAGAGTAAGTGTAAGGTTTAGGGTAAGGGTTAGCGTTAATGTAAGGGTCAGGGTAAGGGTTGGGGTAAGGTTTAGGTTAAGGGTTAATGTAAGCATTATGATAAGGGTAAGGGTGACTGTAGGGTAAGGTTTAGAATTAGGCAAAGAGTAAGTGTAGCAGAAAGGGTAAGGATTACGGTAAGGGTAAGTGCTAGGATAAGTGTAAGGTTGAGGATTAGGTTAAGGGTAAGGGTAATGGTTTGGTAAGGGTAAGGGTAAGGTTAATTGTACGAGTAGTTGCCAGGGTAAGTGGAAACGTAAGTGAACATGTAAGTGTTGTTCTATGGCTTATGGTAAGGGTAAGGTTAAGAGTAAGTTTTATGTTAAGGATAAGCGTAAGAGTAACAAATAGAGTAAGGGTAAGGGTAACAGTAAGGTTAAGGGTAGAAGTATGTGTTAGAGTATGGGCTATGGTAAGGGTAAGGGTAGAGTAAGAGTAAGGGTAAGGGTATGTGTAAGCGTATGGTTCATTGTAAGGGTTACAGTAAGGGTTAGGGTAAGGGTAAGTGTTAGGGTAATGGTTAGGGTTAATTTTAGGGTTAGGGTGAGGGAAACGTAAGGGTAAGTATTAGATTACAGCTAAGGTTAAGGTTAAGAGTAAGTGTAAGATTTAGGGTAAGGGTTAGGGTTAATGTAAGGGTCAGGGTAAGGGTTGGGGTAAGGTTTAGGGTAAGGGTTAGGTTAAGGATAAGCGTTAGGGTAAGGGTAAGGTTAATGGTAACCGTAAGTGTAAAGGTAAGGGTTAGGGTAAGGGTAAGAATAAGAGTATGGATAAGGGTAAGGGTGAGGGTTAGGCTAAGGGTAAGTGTAGCAGAAAGGGTAAGGTTTACTGTAAGGTTTAATGTTTCGGCTTCGGTTAAGGGTAAGGGTAAGGGTAATTGTACGAGGAATTGCTAGGGTAAGTGTAAGCGTAAGTGTACATGTAAGTGTACATGTAAGTGTTGTTGTATGGCTTATGGTAAGGGTAAGGTCAAGGGTAAGGTTTATATTAAGGGTAAGCGTAAGGGTAAGGGATAGAGTAAGGGTAAGGGTAAGGTTAAGGGTAACGGTAAGGTTAAGGGTACAAATATGTGTTAGGGTATGGGTTATGGTATGGGTAAGAATTAGGGTGAGTATAAGGGTAAGGGTAAGTGTAAGGGTACAGGTCAGGGTAAGGGTTAGAGTAAGGGTTAGGGTTGGGTTAGGGTAAGGTTAAGTGTTAGGGTAATGGTTAGGGTTAGTTTTAGGGTTAAAGTCAGGAAAACGTATGCGTAAGTATTAGGTTAATGTTAAGGGTTAGGTTAAGGTTAAGAGTAAGTGTAAGGTTTAGGGTAAGGGTTAGGGTTAATGTAAGGGTCAGGGTAAGGGTTGGGGTAAGGGTTAGGTTAAGGATAAGTGTTAGGGTAAGGGTAAGGTTAATGGTAACCGTAAGTGTAAAGGTAAGGGTTAGGGAAAGGGTAAGAATAAGGGTATGGGTAAGGGTAAGGGTGAGGGTAAGGCTAAGGGTAAGTGTAAGGTTTAGATTTACGCTAAGGGTAAGTGTAGCAGAAAGGGTAAGGTTTACGGTAAGGGCAAGTGTTAGGATAAGGGTAAGATTTAGGGTTAGGGTAAGGGTAAGGGTAAGGGTAAGGGTAAGGGTAAGGGTAAGGGTAAGGGTAAGGGTAAGGGTAAGGGTAAGGGTAAGGGTAAGGGTAAGGGTAAGGGTAAGGGTAAGGGTAAGGGTAAGGGCCACGGTAACGGTAACGGTAAGGGTAAGGGTTACGGTAAGGGTAAGTGTTACCGTAAGGGTACGGGTACGGGTAGAAGTATGTGTTAGAGTATGGGTTATGGTAAGGGTAAGGGTTAGGGTAAGGGTAAGTGTTGGGGTAATGGTTAGGGTTAATTTTAGGGTTAGGGTGAGGGAAAAGTAAGGGTAAGTATTAGGTTAAGGTTAAGGGTAAGGTTAAGGTTAAGTGTAAGTTTTAGGGTAAGGGTTAATGTAAGGGTCAGAGTAAGGGTTCAGGTAAGGTTTAGGGTTAGGGTTAGGTTAAGGTTAAGTGTTAGGGAATGCGTAATTTGTATGGATAAGATAAGTGTAAGGGATAGGGTAAGGGTAAGTGTTAGGGTAAGGGTAAGGTTAATGGTAACTGTAAGTGTATCGGTAAGGGTTATGGTAACGGTATTAGTAAGGGGAAGGGGAAGGGCAAGTCTAAGGTTCTGGCTCAGGGTAAAAGTTAGAGTAAGGTTTAGGGTTAGGTAAGTATAAGTGTTAGGGTAATGGTTACGGTTAATTTTAGGGTTATGATGAGGGAAACGTAAGGGTATGTATTAGTTTAAGGGTAAGGTTAAAGATAAGATTAAGTGTAAGGTTTAGGTTAAGGTTTAGGTTTAGAGTAAGGGTTAGGGTTAGGGTTAGGGTTAGGGTTAGGGTCAGGGTCAGGGTCAGGGTCAGGGTTAGGGTTAGGGTTAGGGTTAGGGTTAGGGTTAGGGTTAGGGTTAGGGTAAGGGTTAGGGTTAGCGTAAGGGTTAGGGTTAATGTAAGGGTCAGGGTAACGGTTGGGGTAAGGTTTAGGTTAAGGGTAAAAGTAAGTATAATGGTAAGGGTAAGAGTGAAGGTTAGGGTAATGGTTAGATTTAGGTAAGGGTGAGGGTTAGGGTAAGATATAGAATTAGGCAAACGGTAAGTGCAGCAGAAAGGGTAAGGTTTAGGATAAGGGTAAGTGTTATCATAAGGGTAAGGTTTAGGGTTAGCTTAATAGTAAGGTTAAGGGTAATTGTACGAGTAATTGCTAGGGTAAGTCAAGCGTAAATTTACATGTAAGTGTTGTTGTATGGCTTATGATAAGGTTTAGGTTAAGGTTAAGGTTTATGTTAAGTGTAAGTGTAAGGGTAACGGAGACAGTAAAGGTAAGGGTAAGGGGAACGGTAAGGTTAAGGCTACAAGTACGTGTTAGGGTATGGGTCATGGTAAGGGAAAGGCTTAGGGTAAGGGTAAGTGTAAGGGTACGGGTCAGGGTAAGGGTTACAGTAAGGGTTAGAGTTACGGTTAGGGTTAGGGTAAGGGTAAGTGTTAGGGTAATGGTTAGGGTTAATTTTAGGGTTAGGTTGAGGGAAACGTAAGGGTAAGTGTTAGGGTAATGGTTAAGGGTAAGGTTACGGTTAAGAGTAAGTGTAAGTTATAGGGTAAGGGTTAGGGTTAATGTAAGGGTCAGGGTAAGGGCTGGGATAAGGTTTAGGGTTAGGGTTAGGTTAAGGGTAAAGATTAGGCTAAGGGTAAGAGTAAGGTTTAGATTTAGGCTAAGGGTAAGTGTAGCAGAAAGGGTAAGGTTTACTGTATGGTTTAGGCTTAGGTTAAGGGTAAGGGTAAGCGTAAGGGTAATTGTACGAGTAATTTTAGGGTTAGGGTAAGGTTAAGTGTTAGGGTAATGGTTAGGGTTAATTTTAGGGTTAGGGTGAGGGAAACGTAAGGGTAAGTATTAGGTTACAGCTAAGGTTAAGGTTAAGAGTAAGTGTAAGGTTTAGGGTAAGGGTTAGGGTTAATGTAAGGGTCAGGGTAAGGGTTGGGGTAAGGTTTAGGGTAAGGGTTAGGTTAAGGATAAGTGTTAGGGTAAGGGTAAGGTTAATGGTAACCGTAAGTGTAAAGGTAAGGGTTAGGGTAAGAGTAAGAATAAGGGTATGGGTAATGGTAAGGGTGAGGGTTAGGCTAAGGGTAAGTGTAAGGTTTAGATTTAGGCTAAGGGTAAGTGTAGCAGAAAGGGTAAGGTTTACGATAAGGGTAAGTGTTAGGATAAGGGTAAGGTTTAGGGTTAGGTTAAGGGTAAGGGATAGGGTAAGGGATTGGGTAAGGGATAGGGTAAGAGTAAGGGTAAGGGTAAGGGTAAGGGTAAGGGTAAGGGTAAGGGTAAGGGTAAGGGTAAGGGTAAGGGTAAGGGTAAGGGTAAGGGTAAGGGTAAGGGTAAGGGTAAGGGTAAGGGTAAGGGTAAGGGTAAGAGTAAGAGTTAGGGTAACGGAAAGCGTAAGGGTACGGGTGGAAGTATGTGTTAGAGTATGGGTTATGATAAGGGTAAGGGTTAGGGTAAGAGTAAGTGTAAGGGTATGTTTAAGTGTACGGGTCACTGTAAGTGTTAGAGTAAGGGTTAGGTTAGGGGTAACTGTTAGGGTAATGGTTAGGGTTAATTTTTGGGTTAGTGTGAGGAAAACGAAAAGGTAAGTATTAGGTTAAGGTTAAGAGCAAGTGTAAGGTTTAGGTTAAGGGTAAGGGTTAATGTAAGCGTCCTGGAAAGGGTTCATGTAAGGTTTAGGGTTAGAGTTAGGTTAGGGTTAAGTGTTAGGAAAAGGGTAAGTTGTATGTATAAGAATAAGTGTGAGAGTAAGGGTATTGGTAATGATAAGGGTGAGGGTTAAGGATAAGGTATAAGGATAAGAGTATTTTAATTTTTTAATTCAATTTATTTTAAATTAAAATTTTTTAATTTAATTAATTAATATTTTAATTGTACGAGTAATTGCTAGGGCAAGTTTAAGCGTAAGTGTACATTTAAGTGTTGTTGTGTGGCTTATTGTAAGGGTAAGGTTAAGTGTTAGGGTAATGGTTATGGTTAATTATAGGGTTAGGGTGAGAAAAACGTAAGATTAAGTATTAGCTAAAGGTTAAGGGTAAGGTTAATGTTAAGAGTAAGTGTAAGGTAAGGGTTAGGGTAAGAGTAAGAATAAGGGTATGGGTAATGGTAAGGGTGAGGGTTAGGCTAAGGGTAAGTGTAAGGTTTAGATTTACGCTAAGGGTAAGTGTAGCAGAAAGGGTAAGGTTTACGGTAAGGTTTAAGGTTTAGGGTTAGGTTAAGGGGAAGGGGAAGGGGAAGGTAAGGGGAAGGGTTGGAGTAAGGTATAGGGTAAGGGTAAGGTTATGGTTAAAGGAAAGAGTAAGGGTAAGGAAAAAGTAAAGGTAAGGATTTGGGTAATGGTAAGGGTGAGAAGGGTTAGGGTAAGGGTTACGGTAAGGGTTAGGTAACGCAGTGTACAACCTGGGACGTCACACGCAGAGCTGCCTCTGGCAAGGTGAGTGAGGAACAGATGTAGCAGTTGTTGTGTTGTAGGTCTCACTGTTCCTCTAAGCATCCCCTCTTTGTCTTTTAGAGGTGTTGTAGCTGTTTGAAGAGGGTAGATTGAAGCATCTGCCTCGGGGGCTGGTAAGCGGCAGAGGTAAGGGAGCAGATGAGAGTAACTTACCTAGTTGTGCTGTGTCTTTGGATGCTGCATCGGCCTATGCGTTTCTTTTTCTTTCACAGGTGTCTCGCACAGGCTCAAAGGAGCAAACTGCACTCTGAAGAGCTGTGTAAGAAGAGGGGCTGGTCATGAGCTGGGTTGGAGCAGAACGACCAAGTAGCACAAGGTGACTATGAAAGGTGTCCGTCTTGCTTTGCAGGTGCCGTGGCAGGCTCTCCACAGAAGTGGATAAGGATATGAGATAAGGCCAGAGAGCGACAAGGAGCGGCACGTGCAGGGATGGTTTTGAAGCGCTGCGGTGGCTTACTCTTCTGTTCATCAGGTGCCACAGGCAAGGTGGGTTGTAACATCAGTCGTTATATTTGCATGAAAGCAGTTCACTTGAATGCCACAGTGCATCTGAGTAGGGTGTTCTAGCAGAACAAGCTTGTCTGGCACAGCGGTGCCTGATGGCAGTGTGTTTCCTCAGGTGAAGAGGTGCCTGAAGCCCCATCCTATCTAGCCTGCACACAATTATCTGAGAATGAAAGCTGCTTTCCAGTAATTCAGAAAGCCAAGTTACGTCTCAGCCTTGAGCATCTCGGGCTTTTGGGCCTGTCTGTAACATTTGGCACCAGCACTAATACTTTTTTTGGCATATGTTTAGCGTTTGGGGCCTGTGTCTGGGATTTGGGCCCTGTCTCGAACCACTGGGGCTTTGTCCTGGGTTTTGGAGCCTGTTTCTAGAGTTCAGGGCCTGTGATTAGGCTTTTGGGGTCTGTGTCTGGGGGCCGGTATCTGGGGGCAAGGGGGGAGCTGCTTGTAGACCCTTGGGGCCGGCATTGAGGGGGTTGGGAGCTGACTCTACACCTTTGGGGCCTGCTTCTGGGGGCGGGGGGGGGTTGAGACCAGCATCTGGGGGAGGGGTGGGAGCTCTTTGTATTCCTTTGGAGCCTGTGTCGGGGGGCGGGGGGGAAGGGGAGGGTTGGTTGGGAGGTGCTTGTACACTGTTGGAGCCTGGGTTGAGGGAGGAGGTTTGGAGCTGCTTCTACACCTTTGGGCCTGGCATCGGGGGTAGGGGGTTGGGTGCTGGTTGTAGGGGCCTGTGTTTGGGGGGGGGGGGGGCTTGGGACCTGCGTCTGGGGGAGGGGTGGGAGCTGCTTGTACACCTTTGGGGCCTGCATGTGTGGGGGGTCAGGGCCTGTGTCTAGCGGGCTGGGAACTGCTTATACAATGTAGGAATCTGTTTCTGCAGGGTGGCTGGGAGCTGTTTGTACAACTTTGGGGCCAGCATCTGGGGGCGGCTGGGAGCTGCCTGTACACTGTAGGGGCCTGTGTTTGTGGGGGCCTTGGGGGCCTCCCTCGGGGCAGGGGGGTGGGTTGGGAGCTGCTTGTATAGGGTAGGGGGCCTGCCTGGCAGGGGTTGGGAGCTGCTTGTAGAATTTGGGTCGCTGTGTCTGGGGGGGCGGTTGGGGCCTGTGTCTCAGGGGTGTTGGGAACTGGTTGTACACCTTTGGGTCCTGTCTCAGGGGGGGAGCTACTTGTACACTTTTGGGGTCTGTATTTGAGGGGGGTTGTGATTCAAAGATCGAAGCCGAAATTCCTTTAAGTGGTATATTCTTTATTGCAGCGCTGGATGCACGGGGGATCTCTCCACCTATCGTGAATACCTAAAGCGGAAAGCAGTCTTGAATTTATACAATCAATCTATCAATATTCAAAAGCACCTATACATATGCATTACCTATCCCCGCCTTCCCTCGCTTCTTATGCTAATTAGCCTTTTGGCACCTTGCGCCTGCGTAGAGCCTTCCAAGAATTGTGGGCAGGGGTCTTTGGGACGTGGGCAGGGGTCTCTGGGAGGAAGACCCCGAGTCTTCCTCACAGTGTACTTTTCACCTTTGGTCAAGAATCTGCTGAATTGGCATGTTTCTTAATTGCGAGAGCTGGTTGTTGCCAATTCTTCCATTTGTTGTATCTTTATAATGAATTCCAATGTCCAGTTTTGAGATTTATAGTCCTTACGTTTGTTTCTCTGTCCGTCTGCCGCTTCCTTATCATGAGTTTCAGTGTCTTGTTTTGAGATATACAGTCCATGTCTGGGGATTGTCCTTGCCTCCCCAATGCCTCCCCAATACCTCCTTAATCAATCCCCCCTTTTCTTTTCCCATGCAAATTCTTTTGCATCAGATACTTTCATTATTTACAGTAACACAACAAAGCAGGCATCTAAACAACATGCACACAAATATTCCTAACACTACTAATACGATTAGAGCAATGAATACTTGTTTCAACCATTGGAAATTGGGCAACCAGGAGGTTAACTTATTCCATATTTCACTAAAACTCCATGAAAGATCATCTTTACTGATCTCATGTAGGATCCTGGTCTGCTTCCATATTTCTTCCAGGTCGGTAGAGATCCTTCCACTCTGATCTACATACATACAACAGCTTGTGTTTATTACTGTACAGACTCCCCCTTGAGTGGCCAGTAACAAGTCTAGGGTCATCTGCTTTTGTAACACTACCTGTGATAAACTAGATATCTCTTCTTGTTGAGCCTTCATAGCATCCAGAATTTTGTTTTCTAACTTCTCTATAATTGCAGAAATATTAACTATTGCCTTTTCCAATTCACTCACTCCTAACCATGTGACAAACCATCACACAAAACTATGAAAAGGGGTGTGTCTCTCTACCAATGGATTGTTAATTTTTCATCTGATTCTCCGGATATGATTTCTCAAGTAACCTTGAGGCACTACATCATGTACTGTCATATTGGGGACTACCGCTCCAAGAGTGCAAGTTCCCTTCCAATTCTCAGGCAAGACCTTACGGGCTGTATCATTGCATAGCCAATACCACCCTTTTCCTTCTGGAACCGTCCAGCTGGTTGAATTTGCCCAGCCGCTAGTCGTACTAATATCAATTGTTCAATTACAAGATGTCTGATTTCCCACATAAGTAGTATCCGTATTTATACAATGCTGTTTTCCTATACCCTTAGGCGGGTTACACCTTTGTACACATACATAATAGGATTCTAACGGCATGAAGCTACTCACTTCTAGTTCCAAAACTTCTTAATATTTTCGACCCCAAGATGTGTTTTCCCACAAATTAGTCCAAGATAAGTTTGCAGGCAAGGGAATCCCGATTAACGATACACCCTTATTCCCATGCTGTGGCAGATGGGTGCATACCCAACAGTTCGTCTTATTAGTTACTTGAGAAATTGTTTGTATTAAGGTCAGGTGTAAGTTCTCATCCCAAGTTGCCCACCCCAAATCCGAGAACCGCACCCCTGCAATCATTAGGATCTGGAAAACCGTAATTTTGTTGGTCCAATTGGAGTGCTGGTCTATATCCTCGCCGGGACCTTCTTCACCCTTGAATTGTGTATCCAAGCTGCTAGCTTCTTAATCTTAATGGCGGTGTGTGTTGTCAGTAATACTTGGTATGCTCCCATCCACTTTCCTTCCATTTTTCCTGCACGGGTTGTCCTGAAAAAGTCTTTATATATATATAATCCCCGAGCTTAAAGGGGTGGATCGGTTGATCCAACCCTCTAGCCCTGGTCCCTAAAACAAATGTATGTACTTTATTTAATTGTTTCTGAAGTTCAGTTATATAAGCATATAAATATTCTGATCCTAACTGCATTAGGTCCTCTCCACTAAATAGAAATTGCTACGGCCTTCCATATAAGATTTTGAAGGGACTCAAATTCCCTTTTATTCTAGGTTTGACTCTAATTCCAAGTAATGCTAAAGGGAGGGATTGAGGCCATGACAAATTAGCTTCTTATCCAATTTTAGCTATTTATTGTTTAATTAAATGGTTCATTTTTTCTACCTGTCCACTTGCCTGTGGTCTATAAGGAGTATGCAGTTGCCAATCTATCTTTAGGATCTTACTTATCTGTTCTACCACTTGTGCACAAAGATGTGAAACTCTATCAGAAGACATTGCTACTAGAATCCCAAAGCATGGTATTATTTCATTTAACAAGACTTTAACCACTTCTCTTGCTTTGTTTGTTCGACAGGGAAAGGCTTCAGGCCTTCCTGAAAACGTGTCAGTCAGAACCAGTAAATAATGATACCCCCCTTTTCTAGGGAGTTCTGAAAAATCAATTTGCCACTGTTGCCCCGAATAATTTCCTTTACCGATTATTCCAAATTTTATTCTATCCTTGGTATTGGGGTTATTGTGTAAGCAAATGCTACATTGTTGAGTTACTTGTTTTATCATATCGTCCCACTAATGTCTGACTCGGGCTCTTATGCAGTGTGCCAGCTCCCCAGTGCGTTTTATTGTGTTCTGTAAGAACTATGGGCCATGTCAAACTAGAGGGTATTACTATGGGGTTATCTTTTAAATATACTCATCCATCTGGTTTCATTTTACCTTTCAAATCTTCAATTAATTTTAAGTCTTCTTTTGTATAATTTGATATAGTTTGGATTTTACCGTCTGGTATCAAAGACAATGCCTTCACCTCAGTTATTTCAGCTGCCTGCTTAGCCTCTGCCAATCGATTTTCCAATTTCAAAATCGCTGTTCCCCTTTTGGTGTCCCTGACAATGCATGATAGCTACCTTTTCTGGTTGTTTTACAGCCTCTAACAATTTTAAAATTTCTTCAGCATACTTTGTGTTTTCACTGAGCGGTCAGCAATCCATGTTCTTTCCAAATTGCTCCATGAGCATGTACCACGCCGAATGTATATTTAGAATCTGTCCAAATATTTACCCTTTTTCCCGCTGCCAGTTCCAATGCTCTTGTGAGAGCAACTATCTCCGCCTTTTGAGCTGATGTTCCAGGGGGTAAAGGCTTAGACTCGATTACCTGCTGAGTAGTTGTTATAGCATATCCAGCTTTACGTTGTCTTTGCGTAACAAAACTGCTCCCATCCGTGAACCAAGTTTCTTCCGCATCTTCCATGGGCTCCTCCTTAAGGTCTGGTCGGCTGGAATACACAGTCTCTAGAGTTTCTAAACAATCGTGAATCACAGCTTGTGCCGGAGCATCACTAAGAAAAGAGGCTAGATTCACAATATGAATTATCACAATTTCCACGTCATCCTGTTCTACCAATATTGCTTGATATTTCAAAATCATCAATTCTTGTTTAAGTTGTTTAAAGACTTTTTGTGCTTCTCCAGTCCAGACTAACTTTGACTGGTTAATCTTTATCAATTCACATAGAGGCTTTACCAATAGTCCATAATTATAAATCCAAAGGCGACACCAACCTGTCATTCCTAAAAAGCTTTGTAGCTCCTTTACTATTTGAGGTTCTGGAGTCCGGCAAATGACTTCCTTATGTTCAGTTCCTAGTTCTCGTTGTCCTTCCGAAATGTCAAATCCCAGATAGGTCACACTTTGTTGAGCCAGCTGGACTTTCTGTCAAGAGACTTGATATCCATTTAAACCCAGAAAATTAAGACGACTTATAGTCCATTGAATACAACTCCCTTTAGTCTCGGTAGCTATTAAGAGATCATCTACATATTGTAACAAAGCACCTTCAGTGTCCGGAGGTATCCATGTTTCAAGTTCCCTTGCTAATTGGTTTCCAAAAATAGTGGGGCTATTCTTGAATCCTTGAGGTAGTAATGTCCACGTAAGCTGCGTCTTTCTGCCCGAATCGGGATTTTCCCATTCAAAGGCGAATAGGTTTTGGCTTTCTGTGGCTAAGCCTAGGCAGAAGAAGGCATCTTTTAAATCCAGTACGGTAAACCAGACTTGACTATTCTTTAATTTAGTCAGCAAAGTATAAGGGTTTGCCACTACTGGATGTATATCCTCAGTGATTTTATTTATGGCCCTCAAATCCTGAACTAGCCTATAGCTTTTTCATCTGCCTTTTTAATTGGCAATATGGATGCATTGTATTCTGATTCGCATTCAATCAATAATCCATACTGTAAAAATTGATCAATTATCTCTTTAATTCCTTTCCTATCTTCTATCCTCAAAGGATATTACTTAACCTTAACGGGTTTCTCTCCTGGCTTTAATTTAATAATTAAATTTTAGGATTAGGTGCTGGTTGTAGGGGCCTGTGTTTGGGGGGGGGGGGGCTTGGGACCTGCGTCTGGGGGAGGGGTGGGAGCTGCTTGTACACCTTTGGGGCCTGCATGTGTGGGGGGTCAGGGCCTGTGTCTAGCGGGCTGGGAACTGCTTGTACAATGTAGGAATCTGTTTCTGCAGGGTGGCTGGGAGCTGTTTGTACAACTTTGGGGCCAGCATCTGGGGGTGGCTGGGAGCTGCCTGTACACTGTAGGGGCCTGTGTTTGTGGGGGGCTTGGGGGCCTCCCTCGGGGGGGGGGGGGAGGGTTGGGAGCTGCTTGTATAGGGTAGGGGGCCTGCCTGGCAGGGGTTGGGAGCTGCTTGTAGAATTTGGGTCGCTGTGTCTGGGGGGGCGGTTGGGGCCTGTGTCTCAGGGGTGTTGGGAACTGGTTGTACACCTTTGGGTCCTGTCTCTGGGGGGGAGCTACTTGTACACTTTTGGGGTCTTTATTTGAGGGGGGTTGGGAGTTGCTCATGCATTCTAGGTGCCTCCCTTTTGAAAAGGGTTGGGGCCTGCATCTGTGGGTGGTTGGGAGCTGCTTGTACACTATAGGGGCCATGGTCTTGGAGGGGGGTCTGGGCTGTTTATACACCTCTGTGGCCTGTGTTTGGGGGGGGGGGGTGGGCCTGTGCCTGGGGGAGTTGGGAGGTGCTTGTTCACTCTAGGAGCCTCCATTTGGGGGTCTTTGGGGCCTCCCTTTGAGGGGGAGGGAGTTGGGAGTTGGTTGTACACCTCCGCATCCCATGTCTTGGGGAGGGGGGGGGGGAGTGGGACCGGTCTCTGAAGGGGCGGGTTGTGAGCTGCTTGTACACCTGTGTCGGGGGGGAGGGTAGGGGGGATGGCGGGGGGCGGGCCCGGGTCTTGGGCCAGTGTCTGGGTGGAGTCCAGTTCTTGGGAGGGGGTGGTGGGGTAGGAGCTGCTTGTGGGCAGTTGGGGTCTGCATCTGGGTGTGGTTGGTGCCTGCTTCTGTTGGCAGTTTGGGGCCTGCTTGTAGACTTGTGCAGCCTGGGTTTGGGGGCTTTTCTGTAACGTTTGGGGTCTGCATTTTTGCTTTGGGATGCATCTTGAGCTTTTGAGGCATAGCAGTAGCATTTGGGGCCTGCATCTGGGGCTTTTCTGTAGCATTTTGGTTGCGTATTTGTGATTTGGGGCCTGTATCGTGGGTTTTGCCTTTTTTGTAGTTTCCATCTTTGTGTGTGTGTGTTTCGTTGTTGGTTGTCTGGGGTTAGGGGCAGTTTGGGGTTTGGATTAAGGTCAGTGTCATTAGCGTTAGGGGGTTGATAATAAGGGTTAGGGTTGTGGTTAGAGTTGTTAGGTTTAAGGGGAATAAGGATTTCAGGGTAAGGGGATCAAGGTTGTGGGAATAAAAATGTTGTTTTTGCGCAGTTACATCCTGTAGAGGGAAGGAAGGTGGTATTGAGATATGCTTGCAGTGATAAGACAGCTTAACAGTGTGAAATGAGTTCATCTGATTCGTGTCAATATGGAACAATGCTAGGGCCGCATGATATGATGAAAAGTCTGAGAAAACCAGAGTGGTTAATATATATAGTTCTTGAATCTTGCAAAGGAATGGTCCAGCAATTCCGGTCAATAGAGGATAAGAGAACAAAGGGGTTTCAGAATAACTGCTAACTATTACAACTGTTGCATGGGACACTATGCAAGTGTCTGCCATCCAGCCAAGATGGACAAAGGAGATGGACAAGAGAAAAGCCTGGGAGGAAGACTACGAGCCTTCAGTACGAGCGGCCCCCAGAGGGACCACCGGAGACTGATAACGCCTGCACCAGTGGGAGGGTTTGGATTCTGGGAACTAATTAGAATAACCCTGCGTTTTGTAGAAGTAGTAATGAATATGTATTAGCCTAGCAGCATAAAAACCAGCCGCCTAATGTAACTTGTGTGCGTCTTGGTGGAGCAGAGACTCCTGGCGCACCCAGCGCTGCTTGCTTACCTCTATTCATTTAATAAATTGTAAATTTCAATTGCAATCCTATTTGGGACCCAGTCATTTATTACAAGTGGGCTCTCGTCCGGGAGGGCTTTGGTTCCTGATTTCTGGTTTGATCTAGGAGAGGCACCCCCACCATTTGGTGGCTGCTGTTTGAGTCAGGTCGGAACTAATGGCATCTTAAACCTGAATAAAGGTAAGCAAAGTTTCTGATTCTTTTTTTCAGCTCCCTTGCCAGCTGCAGCACTATATTTTGCCCATAATTGTGTGTGTGAAGATCCGAACGAAGATGACGGAGTCGTAAGCATTTAAAGCGTATACCGTTCGGTTGGGTGGGGTTCGGTTGCCTGTGTGTGTAAGAGTGTGACTGAGATGGAACTTAGTTCCGAAGCGATTGTGGAGGTCTTCTAACCGCGGTTCCAATCTCCCGCGAGGGACTTGGCCGGTGAAGGACCGAAGGGATTCCTATAGGACTTGTGGGTGTGTGATAGGTCCTCGACCCCCTGCAAGACACTCTTACTAAGGTAACCAAGGGCTATGGGAATTGCCATAGTAAAATTCCTAGATGGGTCAGACAAAATCAAAGACCAGAGACCAGAAGAAAGGGAGCAAATTACCAGTCATACCACCAGAAAGTCCATTAGGAATAACGATTCGGAATTGGAATGATAGGGACCCCAGAAAAGGAAAAAGTAAATTAAAAATGGTCCAGTATTATGTGACAGAATGGCCAAAGGAGCCTTTAAGACTACATGTCTTTTGGCCTGTTTTTGGAACCTTCGAAGACTGGATTTGCCAGGCCTTAAATATCCATGTTAATTCAAAGGAAGCTTTTAGCCAGGAAGAAAGCGATTATGCAGGATTATGGATCAGGAGGACTTCAGGTCCTTTTCCAGCCTCAATATTTACACTAAAAGCAGGTAAGAAATTTGAAGAACAAGAAGAACATGAAAAAGAAAAAGAAGATAAACGTGAGCCGTTGGATAAGCTACCACCTCCATATCCTAACAATCCACTCCCGGCGGCTCCCCCTCCGGTGGCTGTGGTATCGCCACCAGTACCACCGTTGCCCCAGCTTCCACCACCAACAGCACCAGAATTAGACCGACCTCCGGCCACATGCAGGAGAAGCAGGACGGAAGTATCTGAGAGGGCTTCTCTATATCCCTTAAGGGAGGTAACTGGTGTATAACTGGTGCGCGTCTTGGTGGAGCAGAGACTCCCGGCGTACCCAGCACTGTTTGCTTACCTCTATTCATTCAGTGAATTGTAAACTTTGATTGTAATCCTATTTGGGACTTTTATTTATTATAACAGACAACCTTGTAAAACGCAGACAACCAGAATCCTTACAGCAATTAGGTGGAAATCACGGCGTAAGAAACATTACCACCTCAAAGAGTAAAAACCTCAAAAGAAATGTGACTTGTAACAGGCCAGCAGCTGTGTATTTTCTGTGAAGCACCAGCTAGATTATGAACCTTGAATAGCACAGTTAAAGGGGAAACAGGGGAGGGTCGGGAGGGTCCCGGTCCTCGGCAGAAAAAAAAAGTGTATAAACTGTGTATGGAATTAGTAGGCACCCTCCTGCTTGTGGGACACCCGCCATTGTAATCTCGAATAATAATGCTACTGTACTGAGATCCTCGACTCAGCCTATGCTATTTGCTACAGATTGATTCAGGGTTTTAAGGTTTCAGGGATTGGGCACTAGGGTTGGGTTTCAGGGTAAGGGGTTTCAGGGTTTATGTTTAGGATTTTAAGGTTTTTAGGGTTGGAGTTTTAACGGTTAGGGTTTTAAGGATTTGGGGGTTAGGGTTTTAAGGGTTTCAGGGTTAGCGTGTTAGGGTATTAGAGTTTTTTGGGTTGTAGTGTTGATATGTTTTTTAGGGTTAGAGTCTTAAGGTTTTATTTTTGGTCAGTTATTTACGGTTAGGGTTTTAAGATCTTTTTTTTGTTTTGTTTTGTTTTGTTTTTTTCAGGTTAGGTTCTCCAGGTCCAGGGTTTTGAGTATCCTAATTTTGGGGGTTTGGATTTTGAGCATCTTAATTTTTGGGGTTAGGCTTTTGTGTGCCCTAATTTTTTGGGATAGGCTTTCAAGCATCCTAAGTA